>NC_084620.1:33208379-33508379 GCF_033978795.1 Nerophis ophidion | reverse complement strand
AGGTTGATTGGCAACACTAAATTGGCCCTAGTGTGTGAATGTTGTCTGTCTATCTGTGTTGGCCCTGCGATGAGGTGGCGACTTGTCCAGGGTGTACCCCGCCTTCCGCCCGATTGTAGCTGAGATAGGCGCCAATGCCCCCCGCGATCCCAAAAGGGAATAAGCGGTAGAAAATGGATGGATGGACAGAACCTGTTGTTTAAAAATTTTAATGTAATTTAACGGCATTCAATTTAAGTAATTGAAATACTCAGGTACATGAATTAAATGATAACTAAGTAAGACATTCTTAATAAAAAAACACTACTAATTTTAGAATTATTGCATAATTGATTAAAGCTGTCAAGGAGGGGACAAAGGACTGAGGACATGGACACTGCCAAAGTGGAAATCATGGCCAGTAATGAAAAGCGCCCCCCGCGACCCCGAAAGGGAATAAGCGGTAGAAAATGGATGGATGGATAGGAATTGTGAATGTATAGGCAAAATAAAAAAGGGGCAGTTCTCTTAAGTATACAAAGTGTTCAGGTGATCAAAGTTCATTTATTTCATTCAGGTTATCTTATTTTTTGCTCCTGAAAATGAATCTTGCAGTCATTTCCCATAATATTAATTAGTTTTTGAGCACTCGGTAGTTAACTAACTGTACTTAAAACTTCCCCTTTCAAGCCAGACTCGATATGCCGCCCATCTTGGTGTGACGTCATCTGCAGAACAGGGGCCTACTTCCCCGCAGAAAGAATTTGATAAAGGCACGTAAAACTATTATTTTGTTGGCAAAATCCATGACTACTTTAAAACTGACATGGTTAGCGTTATGAGAAAAAAATAAATATAAAATAATCGCCATTTCTGGATTTCCCTGCTCTTCCATAGACACAATAGCCTTTTTTTCTTTATGTCTTTCAGAATTTAATCACGCATCTTCAGGAAAACATCAGTTAAAGAGGACACAAAATAGAATACCAGCAGCTTGCCTTCTTTTTTTCTTGTTTTTAAGCGCCGGGTCTGCTCTTTTTTTTCTTCATATTTCTGCAGATTCTACATCAGCCTGTCTCGAGGGTGCTGCTGATTTTCGGGATTGCATTGGGCTTGAGTATTTACATTTTTTTTTTCCATCCAAACTCCTACCAAAACACTTTAAAGTCAGAATCATTAAAATGATCGCGGCACATTACACTCTTGCATGGTCCGTCTCATTTTGCATGGGTCAATTAGTCTTGAGGTCCATACTTTCCTCATATTCCTCATTTTGAGAAATATCTGCAGGCTGCCTCCTTTAGTTGTATTGCTAAAACCTGCTACAATTAATCTGGCTGGCATTTTTGATCATTCTGCATGAAAATATTGTGATTTGAAATAAAGATGCTACCAAAACACATACAAGAAACTATTTGCCTCCCGTTCTCTGTGGGTGACGCCAGCAGGCTAATGCAGGCCAGCCCATATTTTGGAGCTAAAAGTGGACGTTCCAAGATGTGCTGAAACTCATTACAAACTAAGCCTAAAGTAACTACTGTGTTTATTTGTATGGGTGATTTTACCTGTAGCCATCATATTCAGGTCCCAGACTATGAAATATACAAAATATAAATCCACTTTATTTATATAGCATTACTAACAGTTTCCATTTCCAGAGTACAGTATATATATATATATATATATATATATATATATATATATATATATATATATATATATATATAGTGGGCTTCACGGTGGAAGAGGGGTTATTGCGTCTGCCTCACAATACAAGGGTCCTGAGTGGTCAGGGTTCAATCCCGGGCTCGGGATCTCTCTGTGTGGAGTTTGCATGTTCTCCCCGTGAATGCCTGGGTTCCCTCTGGGTACTCCGTCTTCCTCCCACTTCCAAAGACATGCACCTGGGGATAGGTTGATTGGCAATGCTAAAATTGGCCCTAGTGTGTGAATGTGAGTGTGAATGTTGTCTGTCTATCTGTGTTGGCCCTGCGATGAGCTGCAACTTGTCCAGGGTGTACCCCGCCTTCCGCCTGATTGCAGCTGAGATAGGCACCAGCGCCCCCAAAGGGAATAAGCGGTAGAAAATGGATGGATGGATATATATATCAGTGGCCTAGTGGGTAGTGTGTCCGCCCTGAGATCGGTAGGTCGTGAGTTCAAATCTCAGCTGAGTCATGCCAAAGACTATAAAAATGGGACCCATTATCTCCCTGATTGGCACTCAGCATTAAGGGTTGGAATTGGGGGTTAAATCACCATAAATGATTCCTGGGTGCAGCGCCGCTGCTGCCCACTGGTCCCCTCACCTCCCAGGGGGTGATCAAGGGTGATGGGTCCAATGGAGAGAATAATTTCGCCACACCTAGTGTGTGTGTGACAATCATTGGTACTTTAACTTTAACTTTCATATATAGAATAGAATAGAATAGAAAGTACTTTATTGATCCCTGGGGGAAATTCAGCACCACAGTTCGCTCACAATAGACAATAATAATACTAAATAATATACAACATATATTATTTATATAGTATATAACATATGAATAATATGAATATATTCTACATTTAAGTGCAGTCAAGGAACATATGCTTTATACAGTCTGATGGCTGTCGGTATGAAGGACCTCCTGTGTCGTTCCGTGTTTCATTTAGGGGGTCTGAGCCTTCCACTGAATGTGCTCCTTCTCTCCGCAAGGTCCGAGTGTAGTGGGTGGGAGGTGTTGTTCATAATGGCTAGGAGTTTTGCTAGACTTCTCCTCTCCGACACCACCGCCAGAGTCCAGCTCCACCCCCACCACGTTACTGGCCTTCTCTATCAGCTTATCCAGTCTGTTTGTGTCCCTCACTCTGAGCCCACTGCCCCAGCAAGCCACGGTGTACAAGAAGGCGCCCGCCACCACCGACTCGTAGAACATCTTCAACATCTTTGTACAGACGAAGGATCCTAGCCTCCTGAGGAAGTAGAGGCGGCCCTGTCCCTTCTTGTAGAGGGCCTCAGCTTGTTTTGACCCATTCAGCTTGTTGTCGATGTGTACTCCGAGGTATTTATAATCCTCAACCCTGTCCACATCGACCCCCCTGATGAAAACAGGGCTCGCCGGAGTACTCCTCCTCCTCCTCCACCAGTGACCTGTAATCTCCCACGGTGTGGCGCAGCGGAAAAGTGGCCGTGCGCAACCCGATGGTCCCTGGTTCAATCCCCACCTAGTACCAACCTCGTCACGTCCGTTGTATCCTTGAGCAAGACACTTCACCCTTGCTCCTGATGGGTGCTGGTTAGCGCCTTGCATGGCAGCTCCCTCCATCAGTGTATGAATGGGTAAATGTGGAAATAGTGTCGAAAGCTCTTTGAGTACCTTGAAGGTAGAAAAGTACTATACAAGTACAACCCATTTATCATTATTTATTTATCATCACCATCCTCAATACACCTCACTATCGCAGAGTCATCAGAAAACTTCTGAAGGTGGCAGGACTCTGATTGATAGTGGAAATCGGTGGTGTAGATGGTGAAGAGGAAGGTGGAGAGGACTGTGTCTTGTGGGGCCCTGGTGTTGCTGACCAGCCTGTCAGACACACAGTCCTGCAGTCGAACGTACTGTGGTCTGTCAGTTAGGTAATCTACAACCCAGGACACCAAGGGGGCCTCCACATGCATCTTCTCCAACTTCACACCTAGTAGCCCAGGCCGTATAGTATCGAAAGCACTGGAGGAGTCAAAAAACAAGACCCTCACACTGCTCGCAGGCTTGTCCAGGTGGGTGTGGGCTCGGTTCAGCAGGTAGATGACTGCGTCCTCCACTCCCAGTCGTGGCTGGTAGGCGAATTGGAGTGGGTCCAGGTGGGGCTTGACTGTAGGGCGGAGTTGTTCCAGGACCAACCTCTCTATGGTCTTCATGATGTGGGAGGTTAGAGCCACCGGCCTGTAGTCCTTTGACGTGCTGGGTCGCGTGCACTTGGGGATGGGGACCACGCATGAGGTTTTCCACAGTGTGGGGACTTTCTGCAGCCTAAGGCTCATGTTGAAGATGTGCTGGAGCACACCATACAGCTGTGGGGCTGTATGGCTGTATTTGAGCACCCTGGGGCTCACACCAACAGGACCTGCGGCCTTGCCTGTGTGTAACTTATTTAGCTGTGCATTCACCTGTTCTGCAGACAGACACACTAGGGGGTCTCAGGTGGTTGGGGTACGGGGGAGTCATCATTCTGAGGGTGAGGTGTTAAGTGGGGGAAGGTAGTCATTGGTGTTGGGGGGCTGTGAGGCGGGGGTGGGGGCATGGATTGGTTTGCTGAAGTTGTCAAGGGCCCGGCTGGCATGTCTCGGGGCGGGCAGGAGCTTGTCGGAGCTACTGTGTCAAGAACCTGTTAAAGAACTGGTTTAGCTCATTGGCCCTCTCTTTGTCTCCGTCGCACCCCCTACCCCCCGATGGTTTGAGGCCGGTGATAGTCTGCATACCTCTCCAGACCGCCTTCATGTTGTTATCCTTCAGCTTCCCTTCCAGCTTCCTTCTGTAATTCTCCTTGGCCTCCTTGAGTTTGGTCTTCAGCAGCACCTAAACTCTTTTCCCCTCCTCCCTGTTACCAGCATTGATTGCCCTCTTCTTCTCATTCAGAATGGCGTTGATGTCTTTGGTCACCCACGGCTTGTTGTTTGGGTAGCAGGTGACTGTCTTTGATGGGACATTTGAGTCAACACAGAAGTTGATATTGTCTGTGATGCACTCTGTGAGCCTGTCAATGTCCTCACCATGAGGCTCCATGAGCACCTGCCAGTCAGTTACCTCAAAACGGCCTTGTAGTGTCTCTTGGACCCCTTTTGACCACCTTCTCACAGTTGTTTTGGTCACAGGCAGTCTTTTGACCAGACGTACATAACAGGGGTTGAGGTAAACAAGGTTGTGGTCTGAGCGGCCCAGCTTTGGGAGTGCTATGGAGCTATACGCATCCTTGATGTTTGCGTACAGCAGGTCCAGGATCTTATTTCCTCTGGTGTGGTAGCTGACATACTGAGTGAAGATGGGGAGTGATTTGTCCATAGTAACATGGTTAAAATCCCCCGAGATGAGGATGAGAGCTTTCGGGTGCTGGGTTTGTAGTCTGGCTATGGAGCTGTGGATGACGTCACTGGCAGCTGCAGCGTTAGCAGAGGGGGGGTGTTTACTGCCATCAGGATAACATGCAGAATCTCCCTGGGCAAATAATATGGTCTGAGCCCTACAGCTAACATCTCTATATTCGGGTCACAGTGGCGGATGGCAATATTTTTAATTAATATACAAAGCAAGCCCCCCTCCTTTCCGCTGGCCATTGGTTCGGTCCCGGTCAGCGCGCAAAGCCGTTTATAGAGACGTTACCATCCGGAACATCGTCGTGCAGCCACATCTGAGTAAAACACATTAGGCTACACTCACGATATTCTTTCTGACTACCGGCAAGCACCAATAACTCATCCATTTTATTTGCCAAAGAGCGCACGTTACCCATGACGACGGAAGGAAGATATGGCTTACATCTCCTTTGCTCCCTCCTCGCTTCAGCCCTCTTCTGTCTCGAGCGTCTCCCTTTCCCTCGACAGCCACAAGCACCTCCTTAAGTCCTTTTTAGCTACTCCGGGATCTGGTTAGATAGCACCGGGTCCGTTAGCTGGATGCTAATAACTGGTGCCGCTAACAACTGTTCCCTGGTGTAGATGAAAGAGCTTCTCCGCTGTTGTTGCCCGTTTGAGCTCATCAGTAGCGTCCCCACCGTCAGTAGGACGAACAAAACGCTTTTAAACTGCATGTTTAAAAGGGCACGACTAGATAGAAAGTAAATGTAGAGTAAATGTAAAAATATAAAAAAGTACAAAACGAACAAAGAACAAAGACAAGAGACAAGGACGGAGCGAACTGCAGCAGCAGCCGTCTATATATATATATATATGTTACTTTACATGTAGTTGGCCTACGGCCATTGGCCAAATGTTTTACCCCAATGTGGCCCCAAGTCAAAAAGATATATTTTTTGAAAATGTACATCATTTTTAAAATTACTAATCATATTGAATAACAATTGCTAACACAGTGAAATAAGTCAGGTTTTCAGGTTGTCACTAATGGGAGCGCAAGCACATAAAAATATACAATCCCAGAGAAACTCATTTGCAGTCATGTTGTTATGATTGAATAAACCCTTTTGCAGCAATACTCAGTCAATATGAGTTACGTGAAACGCAGTTCATGTGCTCAAAACTGGCCTGCATAGTAATATAATGCTTTCAACACTTTGAAAACTTAGCAGCCTCTAAGCACCCGGGTAAAGGTTGCAAACTGCCACCTTGAAAAGCACAGAACTTATATTTTTGTGCAACTTTTTCTAATTTCTAACAAGAAAAAAACACCAGAAATCATGTGTAAGGGGGTGGCAAAGCCATGCCGAGAGCCCTTTGCGTTATGTTAACCATTTAGTCGTGACAAATTAATTAAAAATAATAATTAAATAATGAACACATTAAATATGGCAATTAGAAATCTTGTCCTACATCAGTGAATTGGAGGGAATTTAATAAGGGGAAGCAAATGGTGCGATGGAGTGTACTGAAACAATTTTTATTTAATGCCTTTTTTCCCCTCCACAATAAAATGCACGAGGGGGGAATGCTTGCAATAATGTTATGACTATAATATTAAACAGCAAAGTAAGTAAAGGATTAAAAACCTGCCCTACACGCTTGCTTGAGTGTAGTCCTATATGTTGTCTAGGGCATTTGGCGACGCCTCTCCTTGTTGCCTAGCAACATGGGGGAACACCCAACATGGAAGAGACGGTGATGTAAAAGGCCTACTGAAACCCACTACTACCGACCACGCAGTCTGATAGTTTGTATATCAATGATGAAATATTATCATTGCAACACATGCCAATACGGCCAGTTTAGTTTACTAAATTGCAATTTTAAATTAGCGCAAATTATCCTGCTAAAAACGTCGCGGTATGATGACACGTATGATGACGCGTGCGTGTGACATCACGTATTTGTAGCGGACATTTTGATCCAGTACCGATCCCTGCTAAGTTGTCTGCTTTAGTCGCATAATTACACAGTATTCTGGACTACTGTGTTGCTGAATCTTTTGCAATTTGTTCAATTGATAATGGAGATGTCAAAGAAGAAAGATGTAGGTGGGAAGCGGTGCACTGCAGCTGCCTTTAGCATTACAGACACAGCCGGTGTTTCCTTGTTTACATTCCCGAAAGCTGACGGTGAAACTTTACTATGGAACAGAGCGGTCAAGCGAACATGGTTCCCTACCACATGTCAATCGGCAGGTTTTGGTGAGAAAATGGTGGCAATAAGTCGGCTCTTACCAAAGACATGAGCAGAGAGTTTGCGTCGTTCTTTTTGCAGCTGCGGGCTCTCTTGCTTCCTCCCAACAGCCGCCCCCGACCGTCGGATGCTTACACCGTGGAGGAGGGGGAAAAAAAATCTCAGCCCGGCTGCCTTGCCTCGTCAAGAAACGTGGCTTCCCAAGGAGACACTGGCGGTCACCACACCCGTGGCCACACCCCTCCGACTTTCAGGTACCACCATATAATCTCACTAAAACACTAGTAACACAATAAGCAGATAAGGGATTTTCCAGAATTATCCTAGTGTAACAAACAGTTCAGGGTGTACCAAGTTAACCGAGAGTGTGAGGAGGAGGAGTTTTGTCCTTTCAGAGTTGCCGTGGGGCTGTGACGTAGGGTGTGTGGTTGTGGAGAGAGAGGTGTAAAGGATTTCACATTAAAGAAGCGGTGGTTACCGGACCTGCTCTAATATCTCCCGTTTATTGTTATATTATATAAGTACACTGCATAGGCAAACCCAGGACACTCGGCTACACTAGTAAATGTGTCTAATAACATCTGAATCGCTCCCACTGCCCTCGTCTTTTTTTTTTTTTAGTCATTCACTCTCACTTTCCTCATCCACAAATCTTTCATCTCCGCTAAAATTAATGAGGAAATCGTTGCTTTCTTGGACCTAATCGCTCTCGCTGCTGGTGGCAATGATTGTAAACAATGTTCAGATGTGAGGAGCTCCACAACCCGTGACGTCCATCCATCCATCCATTTTGCTACCGCTTATTCCCTTTTGTCATGTGCACATTTTCTGCTACTTCTGGTACAGGCAAAGCTTTTTTATTAGTGACCAAAAGTTGCGAACTTTATCGTGGATGTTCTCTACTAATTCCTTTCAGCAAAAATATGGCAATATCGTGAAATGATCAAGTATGACACATAGAATGGACCTGCTATCCCCGTTTAAATAAGAAAATCTCATTTCAGTAGGCCTTTAAATCGTAAATAATTCCTTCCATAAAGCACTCGCACCTGATGATGCGAGTAAGTAAGTACATTTTATGACATTGCACTTCTCACAGAGAAAGCTCACAAAGCGCTTTCTATGGTTAAAATGTAATCAGTACAATCAAAATAGCACATTGAGATGCAACAACAGAGAAATTGCATATAAAAATAGTAAATATAATAATCCCAAAATGGCCAGTGGTAGATTATAGATAAATGGAATATTATGGAAATGGACACTTAATGTGTTCTGATTGTGATTTAACTACCTTTTAAAAATAGCCACAGCTCATAAGGGATTCTACCATTTAGGAGCAACTGACTGAAAGGCTCCATCACCTTTACTTTTTATTTTTGTATGAGGTACAAAAAGCAGAAAGGGGTCAGCAGACTACAGTGACCTAACAGGACAGTGAGAAGACAACAGTTCTACCAAGTTAGTAGGTGGTTGGCCATTAAGTAATAGATAGCATTTTGTATTGTATCCTGATATGAACAGGTAGCCATTGCAAGGTTGGTAAAACCGGATTAATGTGACTAAATGAATGACATTTCGAGAAGAGCCGAGCGGCAGCATTCTGAACTCATTGCAGACGATCTACTGACATTTTCCGAAGAGTGAATTAAAATATTCAAGATGTGAGGAAATGAGAATGAACAATAATTTATAGTTTGGAATAAGATATTTTGAATTTGTGTTTGGAAATGTTTCTGGAGGTGGAGAACACAGGAGCTGGCTATTCTTTTAATTCGCTCATCAAAAAGCATTGACCGGTTAAATGTGACCCCTAATGTTCTTAGGCTATGTCTACACTAAGCCGGATAACCCCTCAAAAGAATAATTATTAGGCCTAATACCCCTTTCAGCCACACTAAACCAGCGTTTAAGGTTCCCCTCCATGAAATTTTTTTTACACGGGTAAGTAAGTGCGCCGTCTCTTTCTTGAATCTCCGACTTTTAGCTTTCTATGGACTCATTTATAGTTTACAGAGTTCTGAGAGGAAGTGACGCCAGAAAGACCGCGGCCCACAACGGAAATGACGTCAGAAAGATGGAGGCGAGTCGTCCAGACATGCCAGTGTGGAAATCACACATGAATACCTCGAGATAAGCAAACACACGATTGCAGCTATTTGGGATACAACACATCTCAGACGGTTGAGCGACGGTTTTAGATAAGGCCTGGAAGAACAGCAGCCTGGTGGGATATGTTTTTCACCGAGTGTGTTGTGCCAGCTGAACGCCAAGATAACTTTTGAATGTCTAGGTTAGCTGTTTTTTTTACTTAGTGAACAACTTTGTCCATTTGTCGAAGGGGAGACAACGACAGATGCTGAAAAACAGCAAATACATTTGGACTGGCGAAGAAGACTATCAGTTAATGTCAGCGTCGTATGTCGAGCGATTACTCAAATTCTAGGTTTTTACTCCATAACTATTGTGAAGCCATGAAGTGGTTGCGGCCGTCAAATACTACCGCCAATTTCAGCCTACAAGCACAGTATCTATGACTGTTGTAAAATGTTCTTAAGATTGTTTACTCTCACACGTCCAATAAAGATATGATTCATGCTGATGGTGAGGCAAGCAAGATTTACTGCTAAAGGGGACATTATCACCAGACCCATGTAAGAGTCAATTGTTGCAGAAAAAAGACCATATGTTTTTTTAACCGATTTCCGAACTCTAAAAGGATGAATTTGGCGATTGAAACGCCTTTCAATTGTTCGCTGTCGGAGCAATGACCTTTCACCCGGGACGTCACAACGGGAAGCAATCCGCCATTTTCTCAAACCCATTACACACACCAAGTCAAATCAGCTCTGTTATTTTTCGTTTTTTCGACTGTTTTCCGTACCTTAGAGACATGATGCCTCGTCGGTTTGTTGTCGGAGGGTGTAACAACACCAGTTGACTTACGTGGATTGTGCTAATCAGAAATATTTGGTCACGGCATGACTGGAAGCTAATTGATGCTAACATGCTATTTAGGCTAGCTGTATGTACATATTGCATCATTATGCCTCATTTGTTGCTATATTTGCATCCAGCCTTTCCCTCCACCCACATTTAATGCCAAACAAACACATACCAATCGACGGATTTAAGTTGCACCAGTGGTCGAATTATGCGAAAGTCCCTCCTTTGTTCTGCACACTTTACTGACGATAGTGATGCTACGACAGAGATGGCACAGAGATGTGTGGATATCCTGCAACACTCAAAGCAGATACATTTCCAACGATAAAGTCAACGAAATCACAAAGGTGAGTTTTGTTGATGTTATTGACTTATGTGCTAACCAGACATATTTGCTCACGGCATGACTGCGAGCTAATCGATGCTAACATGCTATTTAGGCTACCTGTATGTACATATTGCATCATTATGCCTCATTTGTAGCTATATTTGCATCCAGCCTTTCCATCCACCCACATTTAATGCCAAACAAACACATACCAATCGACGGATTCAAGTTGCACCAGTGGTCAAAAGATGCAATCGTTGGTTAGAAGGCGATCGCCGAATTCGTCATCGTTACCCCTGTCTGTCGTGATGTGGCTCAATAGCTTCAGTTTCTCCTTCAATTTTGTTTTCGCTATCTGCCTTCACACTCCAACCATCTGTTTCAATACATGTGTAATGGGTATAAAAAATACTTTGATTATTTGAGTGAAATTCCTGCTAAAATATGTATATTGTTTGTAATGCAATGAGAGGTCCATTTGCGCCATCTGCTGGTACCTGAAAATCTGTAAATATGACCAGAAACCGGAAGCTATTAGCAGACTTCCTGCACTCTGCTAATGGTAAGACATGTTCCGATATTGCTCCGCAAAATATTGTAAATTACACCAAAGGTAACGTGATATTTATTGTAAGATGCACAGTTATTTAACAGCAGTTGAAATGCCATGTTGTAGAATATTCGATTTGAATTGGTTGTTGCTCACATAAGATGTACTACTATTTTCCACTGAAGTCGATATTATTTTCCCCCATAGACATCGAAACCAGCAGAGGTGCTAACCACATATTGTGTGTATGTGCATTCCGATCACTCATTGCAGGTAATAATTGTTGCACTATTTGCGTGTTATGTGTCCGTACATTCATGTTTAAGTTTGAATAGTCCGACATTTTGGCATGGACGCAACGTGGTCTGTCATTTTTGCTAGTCGCCACCAGAGGGTGCTAAAAGTCCATATAATGATTGTGTCATGTCATGTCTTGTATTGTATTTTGTACTTTTCTATTTTCTATTTCATAAATATATAAAAAAGGATGATGTTGGTTAAAAAACAAGTTAAAAATATATTGTATTGTATTGATTGTAATACCAGTGAAGATAAAAGCAAGTTAAAACCATTATACGATCACACGAAAAAAGTATACTGTTAAAAACCATTGTATTAAGTTACACCTGTAATTGTATTTCATGTAATTGTAAAAATATGAAAATGTTATGTAATTGAGCAGACTTCCTGCACTCTGCTAATGACATCGAAACCAGCAGAGGTGCTAACCACATATTGTGTGTATGTGCATTCCGATCACTCATTGCAGCTACCAGTAAAGAACCACATCATTCAAACCAGCCCGTGTGTGGATTCTTGATGGTACGGGTACACAGCAGTTACACATGCGCAGTCTGTTGAATCGCTTAAGCCGCTGAAATCCGAGTCTGAATCCGAGCTAATGTCGCTATACCTTTCTGTTCTATCTGCCATGTTTGTTTGTATTGGCGTCACGCAGTGACGTCACAGGAAAATGGACTGGTGGATATACCGATGGTGAAAATCAGGCACATTGAAGCCGTTTTTTCGGGATATTGTGTGAGGGGTAAAATTTTGAAAGAAAACTTTGAAACTTTTATTGGTTTTAACCCTTCTGAAATTGTGATAATGTTCCCCTTTAAAAGAAATGTGGCAATAGTCAACATTGAAACACAGGGTAAGGATACACTTCCAGGTCGCATTGCGATGGACGGGGGAAGTCTTAAACGACCATTGGGTGTGCGGAAATGGATAAGGTTAGGTGCAATTTACCCTGGATGACCTTAGTGTAGAAGGGGCCTTAGACTGTGGTGCAAATTGACATCACAGCCCCTAAGCAGCTGGTTACTTTTGAAGTTGCAGTGTCAGGGGCCATAACTAACTCGTCCGTCTCAACAGTATTTAGTTATAAATGATAATAAATGATGAATGGGTTGTACTTGTATAGCGCTTTTCTACCTTCAAGGTACTCAAAGCCCTTTGACACTACTTCCACATTTACCCATTCACACACACATTCACAGACTGATGGAGGGAGCTGCCATGCAAGGCGCTAACCAGCACCCATCAGGAGGAAGGGTGAAGTGTCTTGCTCAAGGACACAACGGACGTGACGAGGTTGGTACCAGGTGGGGATTGAACCAGGGACCCTCGGGTTGCGCACGGCCACTTTTCCACTGCGCCACGCCGTCCCATATAGTTGAAGAGCAATACCAGTTATCTAGTTGCTAAGAATAGAGGATTCGAGGTTTAGGTTTTTAAGAAGAGGCTGAACAAATGCCAGCTTGAAGTAGGCCAGGACCTAACCGGAAATCAGTGAGCAATTATTTTATGGAGAGCAAGGATGGACCAATAGTGCTAAAAACATTTTACAAATTTGTGGGCAGGATGTCTCATGGACTATAGAAGCGATCTTCATTGTATGCACAAAATCTGATAGGTCTTGTAAGAAAATAGGTAAGAAATAAAAAAAAAAAAAATGTTGTTGTGCGTGTAGAGTAGGAAGGAAATAGATGGTCGGTGGTTTAATATTGGCCATGACACTGGCAACTTTGGTTAAAAAATAAACAAAATAAAATAAATATCCGAAGAAGCAGGTGGAACCGGTGGTTGCGCGCCAGTAATGTTTATACTGTTGTAGATCACTCTTGAATTTATCTGATTGGAGGTGATAAGATTTGCAAAATAACAGGTTCTGATCACCTCAACCGAGGAAAATTAATTCAACAGTTATTTTAGATGGAGACGATGGACAATAGATTTAATTGACTTCATAAGCGCTCAGCTCTCTGACAATAACGTCCACGAATATCATTGTTCAACCAGGCAGTGGGATTCACACAAGGCTTTAAAGTAATCTCAATAGGAATGGTGAAATAGAGGGAATCGAAAGCTAAAACTTGAGCGTCAACGTCAACATCAATGCTGTAAATCTGCACTCTCAAATAAATGCAGTAGAGAATTTCTCTGCAGACACATTTAACATACGAACGAGTTTTGTAGGCGTACTATTTTAACAATCATAAATGTCGGACAATTTAAAAATAATGCATTTATGATCAGTGGTGGGCAGAGCTCCAAAACAAAATCAATGCCCAATCCAAGTGTAAAAACAAGGTCCGGTGTATTTCCCTTCGCATGTTGAACTTAAAATTGAAGAGTCTGTGAGATTAATGAAATGATTAGCAAAACTGTTTGTGGTGTCATTTACAGGCATGTTAAAATCTCCCAACATTGAAATTATCTCTAATTTGGTAATGGAAGCTAAAAATTCCTTAAAACCTGCCAGAAAAGAGCCTTTTATAAGAGAAGGGTGATAAATTAAAATACAATAAAATGGAATATGGCGACCAACTTTGGAAATTAAGAGTTCAAAAGATGATGAACTTCCACAGTTCACTTTTCGCGAAACTGTCGTTAAACAGCAAAGCAAGGCCACCGCCACAACCAGTAGCCCTGGGTTGTCATGACATTCTTGGATGCAGGCGCATGTTTCAAAGGTTTTACTGTAGTTCAAGCAAAGGTACAAGGGAAAGGCACAAACTCAGTCAAAGGCAAAAATAGTTTAGCAACAAACTAAGACTAAAGTTAAATACTACGAACGGACAGGACCGTGTGGTCAAGCTACAGTCTTTTCAAAGTCAAGCAATACGGCCTGAGCCAGCCGGCCTGAGGAGGGTATATACTGTATATAACTGTTTGGTAATAAGTCACAGGTGAGTGAGGAGTAGCAGAGTCTGATTGGCTGTGAGGCAATCTGCAGATGAGCAGACAGCTGAGTGTAGTTAACAGGTGTTCAGGAGTGGGCGTGGTCCTGACACATATGCAAGGGCAGTCATGGACATAATTCCTTCATGGACACATATTTGCCAGGTCTTTGAAAAGAGAAACATCTAAAGGGTTTAATAATAAATCTTTGGTGATAAAACTGTTGTTGAAAATGAGTGATTTGTCAGAAATTGAGTGAGAATTCAACAGTGAAAGCTTAAAAGAGCTAAGACCACCATTGCAGACAGACACATTCTGAACACTTTTAGAGAAAATTCTAAAGCCAAGTAGTGAGCAGCAATTTTAGGAATAACGTCGTTACATAGTTTACAGCATTACTAATGGCCTTACTTTCAGTAACAACAATCTAATTAGTGCTACGTGTGTTACAAGGCTGTTACTGATTTGATGTGGTTGTGTGTCAACAACACAGCGTTAGAATCACAGCAAGTTCGATGCAGGGAGTATATTTTTACAAACCACCTAAATCCAACTGTTATCAAACGGGAAGAGGCAACATCCCACAGCAAACACACAAGTACACACACTCCTACACGTTACTACTAATAGTGTTTAAAAGTGTGACGTGAAAACGCATTGCACAATTGCAAACGCATTGCACTGTGGGTCTTGCTAAACTCTGAATCGCTTATTTGCATAGCTGAATGCAAGACTCCTCGCTTTAGTGTTTTTTTCTTGAACCAGTTCAAAACGTGGCGCCAACGTGCGGAATCAATAACTGTCGCAATCATGATAGCTTAAGGGGAAAAAAACGATGTGGTGAGAGTTATTCTCATTTCCATCTTGAACGCAGAGCCGAAAAAAGTAGGGTTACGAAACTATCATATTTTCCAGACTATAAGGCGCACTTAAAATAATTTTTTCTCCCTCAAAACTTGACAGTGCGTCTTATAACCCAGTGCATCTAATGTAAGGAATACAGTCGGTTGAGCTTACCCACCTCAAAGCAATTTTATTTGGTACGTGGTGTAATGATAAGTGTGACCACTAGATGGCAGTCAAACATAAGAGATAAGTGTAGGTTGCAAAGTTTGATGTGCTTCAACACGCAGTATTATCATGGTGTGTTTATAAGATAAGACATTATCTGGAGTTGTGTTTCATTATATGATGCAAAAGCAACTTTTCTTACCTTCTGGTACCTGCTGATCTGTATTTGGGATCCGCGTAAATCCTGAATAATAGCACTCGTCCACCTTTGGAGTCTGTGGTTACCGTAGTCGATAGTCTTCTTTTTTTTCTCTATCTTCTTGTTATGTGACATTCAGCCTACGCTGTTGCCATTTCTAATATAAACTAGTGTAAAGTTCTTACTAATATCTGTCAGTAAACTCGCCATGAAAGCGTTAAAACATATCGGTGTAGTGATTTTACATTATTGACCCAAAGAACTTTAGTTGTTAGAGTTCTGTCGGACGTTTTTTTCATGGACACATTTCCGGTGTTGTTGTTTCCGGATGAGAAGATGCTGCTCTGTTACTAACTTAAATAAAGTCTGAATGTCATTAAAACCGTAAGTTCCATCTTTTGACACCTCTTCAACTCCCACCCTTGCACGCTACACCGCTACAACAAAGATGACGGGGAGAAGACGCTGTAAAAGGTGAGCCAAGTAAATAAGACCGTACACAAAATGGCGCATCCTGAAGCGACTGTCAGAAAGCGGTTTGAAGATGATCTATAAAACATAATCTATGCAACATTTTGACCAAAAAAATCACCATTACATGTTATGTAGACCACAAGGAAGTGTTTTACATTTAGAAAAATAATAAATAATAATATGACTCCTTTAGTGCGCCCTGATAATCCGGTGCGCCTTATATATGCAAAAAGATTAAAAATAGACCGTTCGTCGGCAGTGCGCCTTATAATCCGGTGTGCCCTATTGTCCGGAATATACAGTACCGTATTTCCTTGAATTGCCGCAGGGTATATAGTATGTGCCTGCCTTGAATTACCGCCGGATCAAACTCGTCACGTCACGAGTGACACTTCCCCTGTCATCATTTTCAAAATGGAGGAGGCTGATTTCAATAATTTGAAATCGCATAAAGGGAAGAAGATTAAATGCTATTCAGTAGGATTTAAGGTCCAACCTGTTGAATATGCTAAAAAGAACAGTAAGCAGCTATGTTTTATTAATATACCGTAGCTGCGTGTGTCAAATATGAATCATTAAATGACTCCCGCCTCCTGGTGGTAGAGGGCGCTAGTAATCCTTCTTGCGACTACTCACCTGAAGAAGAAGTTACAACAAGTGTCGTGATATGTGCTGGGAACGGATATGACGCAGGGGATGCACAATGGACTTTTTAGGATGTAACACCACTACTCTTATGCTGGCTATATAAACAACCAGGCTGAAATAAAGCATGTTCCGGTCATAAATACCCAGTGTATTATTTATACCATAACACTTCAGGGCGGCAGGGTTGGGGTAAAGAGATCACCCACGGAGCAGAACGAGAGGGGGAGTTGTCCGAGGATAATTCTGTTGTCGCCTGCACTACACGTGAGAAGCCGAGCTAACTGATAGCAGCGGTCTGCACTTCGGGATCAACCCAAACGAGAGCGCGCTATGGCTACACACCTACGGACGATGAACTGGACCACCAAGAGTGAGCAGCGTGTGTTTATTAAAATAAAACAGTTTTCTAAACTGGAATTTCAATCGAAGCAGGAGGTAATAAAGGAAGATCTACATCAAGACAAAGAGACTTTTAAAAATGAAAAAAGATAAGAAAGACCTCTATAAACAAGTTATCGATGCTTTTGATCAGAAGGAGTTGCGCATGGACTTCATTTATAAGTAAAGGTAAGACCATAATAAACATTTTTTTATTAAATGCACTTTTCATGATGGTATCCTTACATCACACTCAAATTTTTAAGCGCAGGCCAAAATTTACCGCATGCCTTTGGTAAGTGCCGGAGTGAGAAGAGGTTTTAAAATAATTAGCGCATGCTTGCTTTTCTCCGCATGCCTTTGGTAATCGCCGGAGTGAGAAGAGGTTTTAAATTAATTAGTGCCCCGGCGGCAATTCAAGGAAATACGGTAAAAAAGAAATGGCGAATAGCCTGGATATCAGTGGTGACATTATCAAACTATCAGACTTTTAACGCCTTTACCTGGTACATGTTGGTGTTTTCACTGTAGCTTCAGACTGGTAAGTTTGAATCAAAGCATGTCGTATCCCGTTTCACACGCAGCATTTTGTTGGATGTTAGCGTTCGCCAAGCTAACTGTGGGCGACAAACAACGCAAAGTATTTTGGAAAAAAGCATGTTGTCCGTTTACTATTAGTCTTAGGTAAGCAAAATAAATGAAGGACTTTTTTTCGGAGAGGTAGCGCAGTGATCAAAGTATCTAAAAGTAATAATTGGCTTATTTTTTCAGGGAAACCTGTTTATGAATCTATGCCGGGGGACCTCACAGACCCATAACAGATAAAAGCCGTAGATTAAGCACAATTTGAACAGAGGACCATGTGCCATAACACATTTTGCGTTCAGAAATTCTTCACCGGTATTAAAACTTTTTCCGTTGACAAAATATAGATAAATTGGGTGGCGCTTTACTTGATTCAAATCTCTCGTCCATTAGATGTGCTCAGAGCTCATATGAATCAGTTCCATCTTTTTTTATTATCTTTTCCAGGTAGTGAGCCTTTGGAATACAGTAGTTTTTCTCGGTACGGTCCCTAGTTTTTTTTGTTTTGTTTTTTTTTTTGTTTTTTTTTTCATGCAATCCATTTTAATCTTGTTTGATGCTCACTTTCACATTGTGTCTACCCAGCCCCCACAATGCATTGCAAGACACGTGGCCTTTTGAGTCCTATACTATTAGATTCAGTGAATCTAATAGTATAGTAAAAGTGCATGCTTATCATGTACTTTTACAATACCCTATTTGTGGACAAGAAGCTCATTCAATATCCTAATTAGAGTAAAACAATCCAGTTTACGTATTTAAAATAGCGGCAGTCACTCTCCATAAAATGCTAATGCTAAGCTAACAAACACAGCTGAGCTAAAACTGCTCTAGCGGATGTCACTCATCACTTGGCTACTTGGAAAAAAAAAATTCACAACTTTTAAATGTAATCGCACACAATACTCTCAAGAAAAAAAAATGTCAATTGCTTTTCCTACTAATTACATTTACCTTAGTGATTCAATTAATCTTTTGGAAAAGTGAGAGTAACTATAGCTATTTTTTTTAAAGTAATTTTACACAGATGAGCAGCAAGCAAGATTCAACTTTAACTTTACGGTGATATGTAAAAATGTAAAGATAGAATATGTACGCACATGTTGAGAATGGATACCACTCAGAGTAATATTATTCCACTAGTAAGTGCACAACTTGCCATGCCATGTTTCAAGGGACGGCGTGGCGCAGTGGGAAAGTGGCCGTGCGCAACCCAAGGGTCCCTGGTTCAATCCCCACCTAGTACCAACCTATTCACGTCCGTTGTGTCCTGAGCAAGACACTTCACCCTTGCTCCTGATGGGTGCTGGTTAGCGCCTTGCATGGCAGCTCCCTCCATCAGTGTGTGAATGTGTGTGTGAATGGGTAACTGTGGAAGTAGTGTCAAAGCGCTTTGAGTACCTTGAAAGTAGAAAAGCGCTATACAAGTACAACCCATTTATAATTTATTAGCATTTATAACTACATACTGTTGAGACGGAGGAGTTAATTAAGGCCCCTGACACTGCAACTTCAAAAGTAACCGGCTGCTTAGGGGCTGTGATGTCAATTTGCACGGTAGTCTAAGGCACCTTCTACACTAAGGTCATCCAGGGTAAATTCCACCTAACCTTATCCTTGAAGGTAGAAAAGCGCTATACAAGTACAACCCATTTACCATTCATTATTATTTATAAGGTGGCTGCTTGGAATCCCAAATTCAATGGTGAAAATAATACTTTGACAGAATGGAAGGTTCAGATGGAAGCCATGCTGCAAGCACCGGGGCTCAGTCGTCAGCAACAAGCAGATTTTGTCCTTGGGGCTCTAGAGGGAGAGGCTAAGCACAAGTTGCAGTTGATTAACCCTGGAGGAATAAATCCTGGACACAGAGCACTAGATATTCTGCAAAGACTATTTGCCAAACCGGCGACTAAAGCACAGCTGTGAACTAGTTTTTTCAATAGTGAGCAGAGATCAGAAGAAATTGTCCATGCCTTTATTTTAAGAAATAGAGAGTGTGTTTTTAGATGGCAAGCGCATGATAATGATGGCACAGCAGAGAGGGCTGGACCAGCTGATAGTTGGGCTTCAACCAGGACCTATAAAACAAGAACTGAGCAGACAGATGCAACACAATGCTGATAAAACTTTTTCGGATGCCTGCAAAGAAGCACAAGCCTTGGAGTAGGAGCTGCAAGACGGTGAGTAGACCATTTATGCTCACAAAGTTACTGTCCCACCCCTTTGGATTGCAGCTGAAACCGAGTTGGAGAAGTTAAGACGGCAGATACAGACTGAATTACAAGCCAAATTTAAGGGAGAAGTGATGAAAGTTGGCAAAGAGGGTTCTGTTCACCTCACTGCTGAACAATCAGATACCTTTAGCACCTTCTGCCCAAATGACCCACAGACCAGCAGGCACAACAGCCTGGACGAAACCTTCAGCAGACTACAGATGGAAGACCTATTTGTTGGAGGTGTTTCACTTTGGGGCATATTCAGCGATTGTGTCCACAGAGACAATCAAAGCACCAGGATTTTTAACTCCCCCTGCAGCCGTGGGCCAGGTATGGGGGAATGGCTGCACAAGATGAAGGCCAGACAGCAAAAGCTTACTTTGGTCGGTGAGTGTCTTGATGTCATTGTACAAATGAATGGATGCCCTCTCCCTTTTGTGCTTGACACCGACTCTCAAATTACCCTGCTAAGCAAAAACGTGTTTGCAAAACAGCTACAAGGGGTTAACGCGACTGGTGCTGACAAAGTTCCTCAGCTGACATTTCGCCCTGCAAATGGACTAAAGATCCCTTATGCCCTTTAGACTGTAAGGTACGAAGGATACATTTTTCAGAAAAAGGCATGTTACTTGTGGATGATGAATGTTTTCGACCAGCCAAAGGGACACTCAGTGTGGATATTATTCAAATTGTGTGATCCGCATTTCATAAAGGAAATCACCCAGGCTTGTCAGCTTTTAAAACCACCATACCCCCATTGGAAGGCCAAATTCGGGCCCAAGCTTTGGTGGAGTGCTGGAAGATTGTTACCATAGCTCCTGTGCCACCTTACCAATGTGTGGCAAATTTATCACTACGGCAGCCTGTAATTATTCCCCCACACTCTGATAAGATCCTTTGTATGTAGGTACCAGAACGTTAAATCAAACAGTTCTGGTACTGTTTGATTTACCAGAACTCATTGCACTCATTGAACTTCTCCCTGACAGTGATACGGTGTCCAGTTGCGATCAAATAAATGCCCTGAAATGACTCATGCAATGTTGTTTGGGAAACCTGGCAAATTAATCATTTTGGATTTATCTGGATTAGGTGGTTGTGTGTTACCCTGATTTGAACAGCCACATTCGTCACCTAGAAGAAGTCTTCACATGTCTGCTCAAACATGACCTCAAGTTATAGCCCAAGAAGTGTTGCCTTTTTCAACGCAAGGTGAAAGGGTGTGGCTACCTACTAGCCAAGACTACAACAGTGAAAGACTGGCCTGTGCCCCAGTCAGCAAAACAAATAAAATCCTTCCTTGGCTTTGCTGGCTATTACTGTAGGTTTATTCCTGAGTGTTCTAAGGTTGCATAAACCTTAAATGCATTGACATGTGGAACATCTCATGATAAGAAGTCAGCGCCAATCAAGCAGTCCTTTGGACAATTAAAGGAAGCCTTGATAAATGCACAGATTTTGGCATATGCCGATTTCTCATGCCCCTTTAGGGTCAGGAAGGGAAGGGGGAGTTATTGCCTATGCTAGCTGAGGTCTCCCACCAGCCGAACACAACTATATGAATTACAGTTGGTCGGAGCTGTTGGCTTTAAAATGGGCAGTAACCAGGAAATTCAAAGACTATCTCTGTGGTATAGAATTGACTGTGTATACAGACAACAACGCATTGGTACGTCTGAACACAGCCCGGCTGGGAGCAGTGGAACGGAGATGGGTGGCCTAATTAGCAAACATCAAGTACACCATTAAATATCATCCAGATACACAAAATAAGAATGATGATGCGCTTTCCAGGTTGCAGGAACAGAAGGGGGATGTTGTGCAAGCAGACCAAGTAACAGTTGTGAGGAACAACAGACACAAGACATAGACCTTGCCCAAGTAGGTGTTGTGGTGTCTGTAAATGTTTAGCTTGTTAAATTGCATGTATTTTTAGGGTTGCTGTCATTTTCCCTGAACATTTAGGTTGACTGATTGGGGGGTGACAAAGGGGTTAGTGCATGTGCCTCACAATACAAGGGTCCTGAGTTGTCCTGGGTTCAATCCCGGGCTTGGGATCTTTCTGTGTGGAGTTGGCATGTTCTCCCCGAGTCAGCGGGGGTTACCTCCGGGTACTCCGGCTTCCTCCCACCTTAAAAGACATGCACCTGGGGATAGGTTGATTGGCAACACTAAAATTGGCCCTAGTGTGTGAATGTGAGTGTGAATGTTGTCTGTCTACCTGTGTTGGCCCTGCGATGAGGTGGCGACTTGTCCAGGCTGTACTCCGCCTTCCACCTGAATGCAGCTGAAATAGGCTTCAGTGACCCCAAACGGGACAAACGGTAGAAATTGGATGGATGGATGATTGGGGACAGTTTGGACAATTAAGAATCAAGCAAGGTGATTGGAGAAGGGAACTGGGAGTTGCTATTTAAATACCAGCAGGAGGCACAGAGAAAGGGATGGCAGAAAAGGGTGTCGCGACAGAGGAGCAGGGACACACCACAAGAGAAGATTGGACAAGCAAGGGATTGAGAGTGGAGTAACAACATATTTCTGTGCATGGTGGCCGTGTTTTTTTTTGATAAAAAACTGTCGCCTACTGCTCAGTGAGTGCACCCTTCTGCTCTCCTCACAGCGGCGTCGCAGGAAGGACTGGAGCAGGAGATGCAGGGCTGCAGCCAAGCTAGAAGAGGTCAAGGGTCATGGCAACCTTCTGGACTCCTCTTCCCCCCCAGCAAACAAAGGCTGCTAAAACAAATATGTTTGACGGAAAGAGCTGAGAACTATTTCTGTTGACTTCTGTCTTTTTAATCCATCCATCCATCTATTTTCTACCGCTTATTCCCTTTCGGGTTGCGGGGGGGCGCTGGCGCCTATCTCAGCTACAATCGGGCGGAAGGCGGGGTACACCCTGGACAAGTCGCCACCTCATCGCAGGGCCAACTGAGATAGACACACAACACTCACACTCACATTCACACACTAGGGCCAATTTAGTGTTGCCAATCAACCTATCTCCAGGTGCATGTCTTTGGAGGTGGGAGGAAGCCGGAGTACCCGGAGGGAACCCACGCATTCACGAGGAGAACATGCAAACTCCACACAGAAAGAACCCGAGCCTGGATTTGAACTCAGGACTGCAGGACCTTCGTATTGTGAGGCAGACGCACTAACCCCTCTGCCACCGTTAATCCAATCTCTAAAAAAATATGTTTTAACATTGTTTTTGTTTATTTTTTGAAGCCTTTTTTAGCTGGAATTAAATAATTTAAACAACCGTTGGTGTCTTTGAATTACTGGTGGACGTAAAAAGAACGCACACATATTACAGGTATCTGAGCAGCGTACTGGAGGTAGTAAACCGGTGTTAAGTAGTAATGTTGCACAGACTTGGGGGCTTATTACCGTATTTTTCTGAGTATAAGTCGCTCCGGAGTATAAGTCGCACCTGCAGGAAATGCATAATAAAGAAAGAAAAAAACATATATAAGTCACATTTTTTGGGGAAATGTATTTGATAAAACCCAACACCAAAAATAGACATTTGAAAGGCAATTTACAGGCTGAATAAGTGTACGTTATATGACGCATAAATAACCAACTGAGAAGGTGCCTGGTATGTTAACGTAACATATTATGGTAAGAGTCATTCAAATAACTATAACATATAGAACATGCTATACGTTTACCAAACAATCTGTCACTCCTAATCGCTAAATCCGATGAAATCTTATACGTCTAGTCTCTTACATGAATAAGCTAAATAATATTATTTGATAGTTTACGGTAATGTGTTAATAATTTCACTCATAAGTCGCTCCTGAGTATAAGTCACACCCCCGGCCAAACTATGTAAAAAACTGCAATTTATAGTCCGAAAAATACGGGATGTGGTAAAAAACACCCTGGAATATAATAATAGTAATGTAATATGGTGGTTTATCTCAACAAGTAATTTGGGAACCTACAAATCTGGTATATTTCCTGTGCCACTGGAGTCCCATAAGTAGCTTTACTGGGTACAATAATGTAGTTTGTGCCTAAAAAGAGAGGAATTGGCCCCCCCTGAGATTGCTACTTCTGACACATTTTGACAAAATACAAATAAACCACGACAGATCAGAAAGCATTCCATTACGGTGCCACAGAAGTCTAATAAGTAGCTTTACCGGGTACAATAATGTAGTTTGCGCCTCAAGAGAGAGAAATTGGCTCCTCCTGGGATCCTACTTCTGACACCTTTTGAAAAACAACAAGATCAGAAAACTTCCATTACTGAAGTCCAATCAGTAGCCCTACTGGTTACACTGTTTGTGTAGTTTTGTACGTTAAGGGAAAACGAAGGAAGAAGTGCCTCCCAACGGGACCTACTTCTGACACTATTCATTCCAGTTTCTGTCGTTCAAGGCAACGTGCCAACGTAAACAAATAAACATGGCGGACGACTGCAATAAATACCATTTTTATTGGCTTTTAGTGTGATTATTATATCTCTAAGAAATCGATTAACACCATGTTTACGAGACCATAGCAAATGTCTGCCTCTCTAAGGAATACCGCTCTATTTCTACAGGAACTTTCTACATCTACATTGGCGACTGAGGTGCTCCGCTATATGGAAAAACGTGTCCCATTTTTCATGCATAAGTAAATAGATGGGAGCCTTTGCCTTTATCCACCTGTCTTCCTATTGCATCAGTATGATGTGCTATTCCAAACGTCCCTGAAATTCACATCTCTTCATCTCACAACTCCAGCACGACGGGTGGAGGGTATGTACTAGAGATGCGCGGATAGGCAATTAAATCATCCGCAACCGCATCACCAAAGTCGTCATCCACAACTCCAGCACGACTCCACCCGAACCAACATTTTATCAGGACCATACCCGCCCGCACACTGCCCGCTGAAATACATCAGAGGTCGGCCGCCTTTACCACTCACAGAGCTATTTAAACCTGTTTCACAGAGTAATGAACACAATTGAAGCCGCTAACGTTCTAGCGACTATACAATAGCGTTCATCCTGATGACAAGAACATGGGCGTGCTGTGAAGCCATTGCCTTAGACACCTTCAACAACATGTACGAACCCATTGTTGGTGCGGCAACATGTTGTGTGCAGCTTCCGCAATTACACATACAAGATTAAAAGGCATACTGGGTGATACAGAGTACACTGATGGTTGTGATATAAACAACTTTAACACTTACTAATATGCGCCATGCTATGAAGCCACACAATACAAGATTGACAAACGGGAGAACATCCTGACAGTAACACAACATAAACGCAACACAACAAATACCCAGAATCCTTTGTATCTGTGACAATTCCTGAATATATTGGGGGGGTGACGTTGTTTGCTGCTAGCGGGGTGTATAAAATAGTCAGGATGTGTCATGAATACAAAGGATTCTGTGTATTTGTTGTGTTGCGTTTATGTTTTGTTACTGTCAGGATGTTCTCCCGAAATGTGTTAGTCGTTCTTAATTGGTGTGGCTTCACAGTGTGGCGCATATTACTAAGAGTGTTAAAATTGTTTATATCACAACCATTAGTGTACTCTGTGTCACTCAGTATGCCTTGCAGTCGTGTGCGTGTTGCCGCGGAAGCCACATACAACATGATGCTTGACAGACAAGCAGATCGTACATGTTGTAGTAGGCGACAAAGCCAATGGCTTCATAGCACGCCCTAATACTTATTATCTGGGTGACTGCCGGCAGTCATTCAAGAGAATAATAGCGTCTCTTATTGTCTTCTTCGCTTTATGACAAGGGTCTTAAATGGCTCTTTGAATGGCAAAGGATACCAATCCCAGAACCATGTATATCAAATATTTCCGGATGGTTGAACCGCCACCCGCCCGAATCTAATTAAAATCTATTTTTTCGTCATGTCAACCGCCCGACCCGCGGTTTATCCGCGGACTCCGCGGATGAGACCGCAAACCGTGCATCTATAGTATGTACACAAGGTTCAAACCAACAATGGCTTTACCACAATGTTAAATGTGGCTCGTTTATTGTAACTAAGAATAAATAGGGCAGGAAGATATTCTGGAACTTGATGCAAATATAAAAGGAAATATGGACAATTTTTAGGGCGGGGCAAATAAACTTCATTTTATTCCACCCCAAAAAGTGTTTGATGTGATTATTCCACACTAATTGTGTTCCTATGCAAAAATAAACAGGCATTATACAAACTTTAGAAAATTGAAAATATGTGGGACATACTATATGGAAGCCTCGGCCATAATCCCCTTTCTGTTTTGTCAAATGGTCAGATTTAACAACACTTATATTACTTTCATTGAAGATAAAAGCCTTTCTCCTGTTTTTTTTTCCACAAATGTGGGGCTTAAAATTAAAATTAAGTTAAATATGGAGAAACATTTGTTTAAAGCTTGGGTGTCAAACTCATTTTGGATGGGCCAGCCACATGGCGAACAATATACTCCCAGTTTGGGCCGAACTGGTAAACTCACGGCACGATAACTTAGAAATAAAGACAACTTCAGATTGTTTTCTTTTTTTTTAAATGAAACAAGCTCATTTTGAAAATGTACAAATCATAATGTTGTTGTTTTTTACACGTACATGTTGTGGTTAATACTATTCTATCTTTATTTGTCATTATTTATATTTTCTGACTAAATTATATGATAATGTTCATCAGTCAACTCATTGGTGTTCATTTTCAATCTATCAAGATAAAAAAATATATATCAAAATCAAATTACAGGTTGTTATTTATGTAGTTTGATCATTTTCCTCGACTGATGTACCAACAACATGTGGTTTGTTTTGTACATACGTAGCATAATATACAAAGATACAAATCATTTTTATTGCGACATCCAGTGGACACATTTAGAAGAGCTGTTTCTTTCATTCAAACATTTCAGGTTATTTTTTATACTTGGCAAACTCATCCCGCGGGCCAGATAAAACTTGTTCGTGGGTCCGATCCGGCCCGAGGGCCTTACGTTTGACATCCCTGGTTTAAGTATACCAAAATATTGTTAATGACATGTTTCTATACTAATCACGTCTTTTTAAAGGACAAAATAGCTTCCTAGAAACTTTCTACAGAAAGTTTGATGCTTGGAAACATAACTATGGAATTCTTTCTCACTAATCTCGTTTTTCCGTGAAAGAACATGGACCCTCTCCAAACATTTTCCACAATTTTGGATGCAGAGAATTAGAAGAGGACCTGTCATAACCATTCTGGTGTTTCTTAATGGTGTTTAAAGAAGCTCATCTCTCTAACACATTTATGAAAGAAAAAATGGGCCTCTCTCAGCTTTTTACCAGAAAATTGGATGTATATCTTTGAAACAAGAGGAACATATGGAGGTCAGTTTGTTGGGCCTGGCCCATAATCTTCATTCTAGTTAATTTCAATGGAGTTCTTCTGTTGCAACAGGTCATGTCTTGTTTGGAGTTTTCTGGTGTTCTACCTGTTTGGTGTTGTAGTTCCTGTCTTCTGCTCAAGACTTCCTGTGCTGTGTGTGTTAACCCGCAGTGAACTTAGTCCTATCCTCAGCGCACTGGCGCCATGCACCTGTTTTCAAGGAACAATCATGTCTATCTAAGTTGAGCCCTTGCTGGAGTTTGTTGAAACATTATTTCCTTGTGGACGCTTACCCTGAAGCACATCTATATGCTGTTGGTGTTGAATGCTGCCCGTTTGTTTGGGGCTTTCAAATAAGTTAGTTTTATCGAGTAGTCCCAGGTTTTTGGTGCATTCCCAAATGCTCTAGTTCATGGATTTCAAATATGCGGTTCTTGGGCCGGATCAGGCCCGCGAACAGGTTTAATTGAACTGCATGTTTAAATCAAAGAAACTGCTGTTCTAAATGTGTCCACTGGATGTCACAATAGCAATTCTGTTTGGCAAGCACATTTTTATTCTGGGTCGAGCAAGTACACCAAGCAAGGGGTACACGATAAAGCGGGGCTGCGACTCCTCCCGCTCGACTCAACGTTGAGTTGAGTTGAGTTCGAGCTTATTTTGAACATGCATGCACACAAAATGATGATACAACACGATTTCCAGTTCCTCTATTCAACATGTTTGAAAAGGAGTAGGAAGAAGCAGAGCTTATTTAATCCTACACCTTTTCCGTTACATAGCAGTTTGTTCACTTCCTGTTCTCAATTTATTCACTATATACTCCATAAGTAATAACATTAAAAATAAATGAATAAAAGTTAGTGAAGTAAGTTATATATATGTCATATGGTGAGATAAATATGATTATCTTGAAAATGAATGGATGGATGAGACAAATTCAGAATGTTTATCATGGTTCTTCTTCTTTGTATTTTGTAAACACTTTAAGTTTGAAGACTTTCATATTGGTACACTGTTTTAATTATTTGCTTAATCCATTCCATAATTTAATTCCACATACTGAAATACTGAAGGTCTTAAAGGGGAACATTATCACAATTTCAAAAGGGTTAAAAACAATAAAAATCAGTTCCAAGTGGCTTGTTTTATTTTTCGAAGTTCTTTTCAAAATTTTACACCTCCCTAAATATCCCTAAAAAAGCTTTAAAGTTCTTGATTTTTGCTATTTGCGATGCGACTGTCCATTTCCCTGTGACGTCATACAGTGCTGCCAATACAAACAACATGGCGGTTACCACAGCAAGATATAGCGACATTAGCTCGGATTCAGACTCGGATTTCAGCGGCTTAACCGATTCAACAGATTACGCATGTATTAAAACAGATGGTCGGAGTATGGAGGCAGATAGCGAAAACGAAACTGAAGAAGAAACTGAAGCTATTGAGCGAATAACTATTGACGCTATTCGGCCATAGCATGGGTGTACCTAATGAAGTGGCCTGTAGCATGGCTGTCTTATTAGCATCGCCGGTAAAATGTGCGGACCAAACAATCAGGACTTTCGCATCTTGTGACACTGGAACAACTTAAATCCGTCAATTGGTAAGTGTTTGTTTTGCATTAAATGTGGGTATCTAGTTTCAAATGTACATACAGCCAGCGTAAATAGCATGTTAGCATCGATTAGCATAGCATGTTAGCATCGATTAGCTGGCAGTCATGCTGCGACCAAATATGTCTGATTACCACATAAGTCAACAACATCAACAAAACTCACCTTTGTGATTTTGTTGACTTAATCGTTGCAAATGCATCTGCAGGTTATCCATTCATCTCTGTGCCATGTCTGTCTTAGCATCGCCGGTAAAATGTGCAGACACTCTGGCACATTCAATGGGGGTCTGGCGGCAGATTTTTTGCCAGTGGTGCAACTTGAATCCCTCCCTGTTAGTGTTGTTACACCCTCCGACAACACACCGACGAGGCATGATGTCTCCAAGGTTCCAAAAAATAGTCAAACAAACGGAAAATAACAGAGCTGAGACCTGGTGTTTGTAATGAGAAAATGAAAATGGCGGGTGCATTACCTCGGTGACGTCACGTTCTGACGTCATCGCTACAAGACCGATGAACAGAAAGGCGTTTAATTCGCCAAAATTCACCCATTTAGAGTTCGGAAATCGGTTAAAAAAAACATGGTCTTTTTTCTGCAACATCAAGGTATATATTGACTCTTGCATAGGTTTGGTGATAATGTTCCCCTTTAAGTGTTGCACGTGTGTACAAATGTTTTAACTGACATTTTTCTCTAAGATTATATTTCTCATCTTTTGTTGAGAAGAGTTGTATATTCTTGGGTAGCAGCTTATAGTTTGCTTTGTGTATAATTTTAGCTGTTTGCAAATTCAGTATTTTTGATTGTTGTAAAACAAACAGGAGTCATACAATTAAAATGCTGCATGAGGCACTGCAAATTGATATAGATCTGTGGAAATGATTGTCTATCATGCAAATTTAAAGAAAATGAACAGTGGAAATGACAAATGAGACGGTCAGTACATAGAAGTGTTTGTTTTTATGCTTTATTTTGTTATTCCTTCAATCCTAGATGGGCTGTGGCTTAAAATTCAATTGCTTTGTAGACACACTGAGATTAAGTCCAAGTTCATTGTGTTCTTCATGGTGTTTTTGTCACAGTCCCTGCAGTGTCTTGTCTGTCTGTGTGAGGTCATTTGTGTGGGCGGAGTTTGGGTTCCTGGCTTCCCAGTCTGGCACACCTGGCACTGATCAGCTCACTCACCTGCCTGCCATCGGCTAATCACCTCCACACCACAAAAGCCCCAATCTCCTCACACGTTGCTGCCAGATCGTTTCACAGCTCTTCAAGTTGTAGCACTTCTCGCCAGTTCTCGTCGTAGTTTGAGTGATCTTGTTGATCTTTCGTTTGTGCCTATTGCTCCTGGTATCTTGTTCCTCGAGTCAACATTGTTTTCCTCTAAGCCTGCCTGCCTGCCAGACATCTCCACTCCAGCCGACAACGCCTTTCCCTCATCTCTCGTTTGCCCAAATTAAACCCTTTGGACTTTGAATCTGCCTCTCTTGTATGCTTTTGGGTCTGCTAGCTCGTTAAATCGTGAGAGTTTTTGAAATTAAACAATTTCCCCCCCCCCCAGAATTTTCAACTAAATTGAAATGTTTTGTCAAAAGAAATGTGTGATGTGTATGTAGAAGTTGCTGTCTTGCGGTACCACAGATGCAGGTCAAAGTAGCCAAGCACATGGGCTTTTAAACAGGTTTAATGTTTTTCAACACCACCATTAAATAATTAGATTTATTTTTTTGGACTTTCCAGTCTCTTCTACCCAGCTTTTTTTCCTCCTCCTGCACCCAGCCGCTCACCGTTAAAGACAACAGATGATTGGTTTAACACGTACCACCTGTGCAATCTAATCATCTGTCAACTGTGTCTCTCTGTCAGCACATGCCACGCCCCTTTCCGATGACGCTATGTTCCCGCCCCATGGCCAGAGGTGTTTGACCTTTACTCCTGTGGCGCGCTGATCACAATCCCCTTCCACAGTATACATTTTTAGAATGTAGTTATTCTATTTAGGGCCAAAGTAAATAAAAAAGAAGTTGTCATAGTTCAGGGGTCGTAAAACCGCGGCTCTTTAGCACCGTCCTAGTGGCTCTCTGGAGCTTTTTCAAAAATATATGAAAAATGGAAATGATGAGGTGAAAAAAACATATTTTTTGTTTTAAATCCGTTTCTGTAGATGGACACACATGACACAAACCTCCCTAATTGTTATAAAGCACACTGTTTATATTAAACATGCTTCACTGATTCAAGTATTTGGCGAGCGCCGTTTTGTCCTACTAATTTTGACTGTCCTTGAACGCACCGTGGTTTGTTTACATGTATAACTTTCTCCGACTTTCTAAGACGTGTTTTATGCCACCTCTTTTTCCGTCTCATTTTGTCTACATAACTTATAACGTTGTGCAAGAATGCACAAGGGTGAGTTTTGTTGATGTTATTGACTTGTCATCATCATCATCATCATTTTCAAAATGGAGGAGGCTGATTTCCATCCATCCATCTATCATCTTCCGCTTATCAGAAGCCCAAGCAGGGAAGCCCAGACTTCCCTCTCCCCAGCCACTTTGTTTAGCTCTTACCGGGGGGATCCCGAAGCGTTCCCAGGCCAGCCGGGAGACATAGTCTTCCCAACGTGTCCTGGGTCTTCCCCGTGGCCTCCTACCGGTTGGACGTGCCCTAAACACCTCCCTAGGGAGGCGTTCGGGTGGCATCCTGACCAGATGCCCGAACCACCTCATCTGGCTCCTCTCGATGTGGAGGAGCAGCGGCTTAATTTGAGCTCCTCCCGGATGACAGAGCTTCTCACCCTATCTCTAAGGGAGAGACCCGCCACCCGGCGGAGGAAACTCATTTCGGCCGCTTGTACCCGTGATCTTATCCTTTCTGTCATCACCCAAAGCTCATGACCATAGGTGAGGATTGGAACGTAGATCGACCGGTAAATTGAGAGCTTTGCCTCCCGGCTCAGCTCCTTCTTCACCACAACGGATCGGTACAACGTCCGCATTACTTAAGACGCCGCACCGATCCGCCTGTCGATCTCACGATCCACTCTTCCCCCACTCGTGAACAAGACTCCTAGGTACTTGAACTCCTCCAATTGGGGCAGGGTCTCCTCCCCAACCCGGAGATGGCACTCCACCCTTTTCCGGGCGAGAACCATTGACTTGGACTTGGAGGTGCTGATTCTCATTCCGGTCGCTTCACACTCGGCTACGAACCGATCCATTGAGAGCTGAAGATCCCGGCCGGATGAAGCCATCAGGACCACATCATCTGCAAAAAGCAGAGACCTAATCCTGCGGCCACCAAACCGGAACCCCTCAATGCCTTGACTGCGCCTAGAAATTCTGTCCATAAAAGTTATGAACAGAATCGGTGACAAAGGACAGCCTTGGCGGAGTCCAACCCTCACTGGAAACGTGTCCGACTTACTGCCAGCAATGAGGACCAAGCTCTGACACTGATCATACAGGGGGCGGACCGCCACAATAAGACAGTCCGGTACCCCATACTCTCTGAGCACTCCCCACAAGACCTCCCGAGGGACACGGTCGAATGCCTTCTCCAAGTCCACAAAGCACATTTAGACTGGTTGGGCAAACTCCCATGAACCCTGCCGAGAGTATAGAGCTGGTCCACAGTTCCACGACCAGGACGAAAAGCACACTGTTCCTCCTGAATCCGAAGTTTGACTATCCGGCGTAGCCCCCTCTCCAGTACACCTGAATAAACCTTACCGGGAAGGCTGAAGAGTGTGATCCCACGATAGTTGGAACACACCCTCCGGTCCCCCTTCTTAAAGAGAGGCACCACCACCCCGGTCTGCCAATCCAGAAGTACCACCCCCGATGTCCACGCGATGCTGCAGAGTTTTGTCAACCAAGACAGCCCTACAGCAGAGTTCCTTAAGGCTCTGGATGCTGTAGGGCTGTCTTGGTTATTGTGGAGTGCTAATCAGACATATTTGGTCACTGCATGACTGCAAGCTAATCGATGCTAACATGCTATTTAGGCTAGCTGTATGTACATAATGCATCATTATGACTCATTTGTAGCTATATTTGAGCTCATTTAGTTTCCTTTAAGTCCTCATAATTCAGTTTATATCTCATGACACATTATCTGTATGTAGTATGGCTTTTAATTTTTTTGCGGCTCCAGACAGATTTGTTTTTGTATTGTTGGTCCAATATGGCTCTTTCAACATTTTGGATTGCCAACCCCTGTCATAGTTGTATTTTGAAGTTATTTTGCCATGATTTTCCGCGTCTGGCCCACGTGGGAATACATTTTCCTCCCCGCGGCCCCTGAACTGAAAAGAGTTTGACACCCCCTTTTTTTCTTTCGTATATCATCAGATGGCCATCTCCATGTTGTGTAGCCACACCGGCATCGCCGGTCCTAAATCGAAGATGCCGGCTACTAAAGGTGGGCTGTATAGGGGGCAGCCAGTGATTATTTGTTCAGGCTCACCACACTCGCATGCCGCACAGTCCGATAGGCCCCACTTCTTCAGAGATGACTTGAAGCGACCAACCCCAGTGCGTATCCGATTCAGCGAGGTCCATAGATAGGTAGGTTTTCTCCTGTTTCACCGCCTCTTGGGTCCTGGATGTTTCGTTGGATGTGGGAGGGCCCAGCGCTCTACCAGGTCTGTTTCCAGGATGCAGCCAGCCAGGCGTCACTGGACAAGTCCTCAAGAATAGACTGTAGCATCTCTTATGCCCCCTTGTTGTATGGATGGCGTGACTTGAGCCTGCATGGTGGTGCCGGTGTTAGTGTGGTTTTGTGCAAGATATGCCAGTCGTACTTCTGGGCTTTTCTGGCAGGGTGAGGGTGACCGCATCCCGACGGAGACTGGCCGGGGCGATTACAGGTGGGACACATGGGTGGGTTTTAGAAAACCAGTGACTCTCTGGAGGGCGCTTTTGATGACAGTATCTACTTTATTAACATGTGGACCTGTGCTCCAGGCAGGGGCACAGTATTCGGCAAAAGGTAGGACCAGGGTTTGTGTAGATATGCGTAGTTCTGGGGGGAGGCACCCCAAGTCGAACCTGCCAGGCGGCGGATGAGCGAGACCCTTGCTGTAACCTTGGTCTTCATCCAGAGTGCGTGTCTGTGACAATCATTGGTACTTTAACTTTAATGGCCTACTGAAATGAGATGTTTTTATTTAAACGGGGATAGCAGGTCCATTCTATGTGTCATACTTGATCATTTTGCGATATTGCCATATTTTTGCTAAAAGGATTTAGTAGAGAACATCGACCATAAAGTTTGCAACTTTTGGTCACTAATTAAAAAAGTCGTGCCTGTACCGAAAGTAGCAGACGACGTGCGTGTGACGTCACGGGTTGCAGGGCTCCTCACATCCTCACATTGTTTATAACCATAGCCACCAGCAGCTAGAGCGATTCAGACCGAGAAAGCGACAATTTCCCCATTAATTTGAGCGAGGATGAAAGATTAGTGGATGAGGATAATGAGAGTGAAGGACTAGAAGAAAAAAAAAAGTTTAAAAAAAAATAAAGAAAGAAAAGGCAAGGGCATTGAGAGCAATTCAGAAGTTACTAGACACCTTTACTAGGATAATTCTGGAAAATCCCTTATCTGCCTATTGTATTGCTAGTGTTTTAGTGAGATTATATAGTACCTGAAAGTCGGAGGGGTGTGGCCACGGTTGTGTTGACCGCCAGTGTCTCTGAAGGAAGGAAACCACGCAGCTGCAGCAGGACACAAGCTCTGCTGATGTCTCCGGTAAGAGCCGATTTATTACCACCATTTTCTCACCGAAACCTGCCGGTTGACATGTGGTCGAGATCCATGTTCGCTTGACTGCTCTGTTCCATAGAAAAGCTTCACCTCCGGGAATTTTAAACAAGGAAACACCGGCTGTGTCTGTGATGCTAAAGGCAGCTGCAATACACCGCTTCCCACCTCCATCTTTCAACTTTGACGTCTCCATTATTAATCGAACAAATTGCAAAAGATTCAGCACCACAGATGTCCAGAACACTGTGTAATTAATTATGCGATTAAAGCAGACTACTCATAGCTTGGATCAGGCTGGAAAAAAATTTCCTCTACAACCCGAGTCGTCACGCGCACGCGTCATCATACGTGTCATCATTCCGTGACGTTTTCAACAGGATACCTCGCGGGAAATTTAAAATTGCAATTTAGTAAACTAAACCGGCCGTATTGGCATGTGTTGCAATGTTAATATTTCATCATTGATATATAAACTATCAGATTGCGTGGTCGGTAGTAGTGGGTTTCAGTAGGCCTTTAACAGACGGTTGTTGCCAACATACACATCCAGTTCCCTTCCTGCTTCCCTGTTGTTGAGATGGTAAGCTGCCGACACTGTCTTGCCCACACTGAGCTGAAGGTGCCACCTCTGGAGGTGGTCTGCCAGGATGCCCATGTCTAGATTTGACACCCCTGATCTAGTTTGTTAAGTGTGCATCCACCTGCACAAGTGCTGTAATGTTTTGTCCTTTTTTATATAATAAATACCTTGTACCTGCATGTTGTCTTCTGCATCTGGCATCACAACTATCACTGTCTTGTGACCAAAACATGACATCTGCCACACTAACCTTGTCCGTCTGTCAAAGAAAATGAGCCTTATTCAAATGTATTTCACAAAGTTGGACGCATAGAATTGAAAGAAGACCTCCCCAACCTGTTTTTTTTAACACAAAGTTGGACGCATTTAAAGGCCTACTGAAACCCACTACTACCCACCACGCAGTCTGATAGTTTATATATCAATGATGAAATATTAACATTGCAACACATGCCAATACGGCCTTTTTAGTTTACTAAATTGCAATTTTATATTTCCCGGGAGTTTCGTCTTGAAAACGCCGTGTAATGATGACGTATACGCAAGACGTCACGGGTTTTTAGGAAGTATGAGCGCTACGCACACACACAGCTAAAAGTCGTCTGCTTCATCGGCATAATTACACAGTATTTTGGAGATCTGTGTTGCTGAATCTTCTGTAATTTGTTCAATTAATATTGGAGAAGTCACAGTAGAAAGATGCAGTTGGGAAGCTTTAGCCTTTAGCCGCACAAACACATGGTGATTCATTGTTTAAAATTCCTGGAGGTGAAAATTTACTATGGATCAGACCGCGGTCAAGAGAACATGAAACACGACGGAATGTCAACCAGCAGGTTTCGGTGAGAAAATTGTGGTTAAAAAGTCAGTTTTTACCGGAGAAAAGCTGAGCTTGTGCCGTCCTTAGCTGCCGTCGACTTCCCTGAGACATTGGCGTCAAGACACCCGTGGACACACCCCTCCGACTATCAGGTACTATTTAACTCACTAAAACACTAGCAACACAATAGAAAGATAAGGGATTTCCCAGAATTATCTGGGAAATCCCTTATCTTTCTATTGTGTTGCTATTGTGTTTTCTATTGTGTTGCCCAGAATTATCCTCCTCTCTGAGCTGCTACCTTACCGTGGTAGAGGAGTTTGCGTGTCCCAATGATCCTAGGAGCTATGTTGTCTGGGGGTTTTCATGCCCCCTGGTAGGGTCTCCCAAGACAAACAGGTCCTAGGTGAGTGATCAGACAAAGAGCAGCTCAAAGACTTCTATGGAATTACAACGAAATGAACCCAGATTTCCCTCGCCCGGACGTGGGTCACCGGGGCCCCGCTCTGGAGCCAGGCCCGGAGTTGGGGCACGATGGCGAGCGCCTGGTGGTCGGGCCTGTTCCCATGGGGCCCGGCCGGGCACAGCCCGAAGAGGCAACGTGGGTCATCCCTCCAATGGGCTCACCACTCATAGGAGGGGCCATAGAGGTCGGGTGCATTGTGAGCTGGGCGGCAGCCGAAGGCAGGGCACTTGGCGGTCCGATCCTCGGCTACAGAAGCTAGCTCTTGGGACGTGGAACGTCACCTCACTGGGGGGGAAGGAGCCTGAGCTAGTGCGCGAGGTAGAGAAGTTCCGGCTGGATATAGTCGGACTCACCTCGACGCACAGCAAGGGCTCTGGAACCAGTTCTCTCGAGAGGGACTGGACCCTCTTCCACTCTGGCGTTGCCGGCAGTGAGAGGCGACGGGCTGGGGTGGCAATTCTGGTTGCCCCCCGGCTCAAAGCCTGTACGTTTGAGTTCAACCCAGTGGACGAGAGGGTAGCTTCCCTTCGCCTTCGGGTGGGGGGACGGGTCCTGACTGTTGTTTGTGCTTACGCACCAAACAGCAGTTCAGAGTACCCACCCTTTTTGGGTACACTCGAGGGAGTACTGGAAAGTGCTCCTCCGGGTGATTCCCTTGTCCTACTGGGAGACTTCAACGCTCATGTTGGCAACGACAGTGAAACCTGGAGAGGCGTGATTGGGAAGAATGGTCGCCCGGATCTAAACCCGAGTGGTGTTTTGTTATTGGACTTTTGTGCTCGTCACGGATTGTCCATAACAAACACCATGTTCAAACATAAGGGTGTCCATATGTGCACTTGGCACCAGGACACCCTAGGCCGCAGTTCCATGATCGACTTTGTAGTTGTGTCATCGGATTTGCGGCCTCATGTTTTGGACACTCGGGTGAAGAGAGGGGCGGAGCTTTCTACCGATCACCACCTGGTGGTGAGTTGGCTGCGATGGTGGGGGAGGATGCCGGACAGACCTGGCAGGCCCAAGCGCATTGTGAGGGTCTGCTGGGAACGTCTGGCAGAGTCTCCTGTCAGAGAGAGTTTCAATTCACACCTCCGGGAGAACTTTGAACATGTCACGAGGGAGGTGCGGGACATTGAGTCCGAGTGGACCATGTTCCGAACCTCTATTGTCGAGGCGGCTGATTGGAGCTGTGGCCGCAAGGTTGTTGGTGCCTGTCGTGGCGGTAATCCCAGAACCCGTTGGTGGACACCAGCAGTGAGGGATGCCGTCAAGCTGAAGAAGGAGTCCTATCGGGTTCTTTTGGCTCATAGGACTCCGGAGGCAGTGGACGGGTACCGACGGGCCAAGCGGTGTGCAGCTTTAGCGGTCGCGGAGGCAAAAACTCGGACATGGGAAGAGTTCGGGGAAGCCATGGAAAACGACTTCCGGACGGCTTCGAAGCGATTCTGGACCACCATACGGCGCCTCAGGAAGGGGAAGCAGTGCACTATCAACACCGTGTATGGTGCGGATGGTGTTCTGCTGACTTCGACTGCGGATGTTGTGGATCGGTGGAGGGAATACTTCGAAGACCTCCTCAATCCCACCAACACGTCTTTCTTTGAGGAAGCGGTGCCTGGGGAATCTGTAGTGGACTCTCCTATTTCTGGGGCTGAGGTCGCTGAGGTAGTTAAAAAGCTCCTCGGCGGCAAGGCCCCGGGGGTGGATGAGATCCGCCCGGAGTTCCTTAAGGCTCTGGATGCTGTGGGGCTGTCTTGGTTGACAAGACTCTGCAGCATCGCGTGGACATCGGGGGCGGTACCTCTGGATTGGCAGACCGGGGTGGTGGTCCCTCTCTTTAAGAAGGGGGACCGGAGGGTGTGTTCCAACTATCGTGGGATCACACTCCTCAGCCTTCCCGGTAAGGTTTATTCAGGTGTACTGGAGAGGAGGCTTCGCCGGATAGTCGAACCTCGGATTCAGGAGGAACAGTGTGGTTTTCGTCCTGGTCGTGGAACTGTGGACCAGCTCTATACTCTCGGCAGGGTTCTTGAGGGTGCATGGGAGTTTGCCCAACCAGTCTACATGTGCTTTGTGGACTTGGAGAAGGCATTCGACCGTGTCCCTCGGGAAGTCCTGTGGGGAGTGCTCAGAGAGTATGGGGTATCGGAATGTCTTATTGTGGCAGTCCGCTCCCTGTATGATCAGTGTCAGAGCTTGGTCCGCATTGCTGGCAGTAAGTCGGACACGTTTCCAGTGAAGGTTGGACTCCGCCAAGGCTGTCCTTTGTCACCGATTCTGTTCATAACTTTTATGGACAGAATTTCTAGGCGCAGTCAAGGCGTTGAGGGGTTCCGGTTTGGTGGCCACGGGATTAGGTCTCTGCTTTTTGCAGATGATGTAGTCCTGATGGCTTCATCTGGCCGGGATCTTCAGCTCTCACTGGATCGGTTCGCAGCCGAGTGTGAAGCGACCGGAATGAGAATCAGCACCTCCAAGTCCGAGTCCATGGTTCTCGCCCGGAAAAGGGTGGAGTGCCATCTCCGGGTTGGGGAGGAGACCCTTCCCCAAGTGGAGGAGTTCAAGTACCTAGGAGTCTTGTTCACGAGTGGGGGAAGAGTGGATCGTGAGATCGACAGGCGGATCGGTGCGGCGTCTTCAGTAATGCGGACGTTGTATCGATCCGTTGTGGTGAAGAAGGAGCTGAGCCGGAAGGCAAAGCTCTCAATTTACCGGTCGATCTACGTTCCCATCCTCACCTATGGTCATGAGCTTTGGGTCATGACCGAAAGGATAAGATCACGGGTACAAGCGGCCGAAATGAGTTTCCTCCGCCGGGTGGCGGGGCTCTCCCTTAGAGATAGGGTGAGAAGCTCTGCCATCCGGGAGGAGCTCAACGTAAAGCCGCTGCTCCTCCACATCGAGAGGAGCCAGATGAGGTGGTTCGGGCATCTGGTCAGGATGCCACCCGAACGCCTCCCTAGGGATGTGTTTAGGGCACGTCCAGCTGGTAGGAGGCCACGGGGAAGACCCAGGACACGTTGGAAAGACTATGTCTCCCGGCTGGCCTGGGAACGCCTCGGGATCCCCCGGGAAGAGCTAGACGAAGTGGCTGGAGATAGGGAAGTCTGGGCTTCCCTGCTTAGGCTGCTGCCCCCGCGACCCGACCTCGGATAAGCGGAAGATGATGGATGGATGGATGGATGGGATTTCCCAGAATTATCCAACTAAATGTGTCTAAAAACATCGGAATCCGTCCCAATGCAATTGTGTTTGTTTTTGTTTTTTTCCTAGTCCGTCGCTATCAATATCCTCAAACACAAATCTTTCATCCTCGCTCAAATTAAAGGGGAAATTGTCGTTTTTTCGGTCCGAATAGCACTTTTTGTTGAAGGCTCCCATTATAAAAAATGTGAATATGTGAGGAGCCCCCACACTTGCGACGTCATCGTCTGCGACTTCCAGTAGAGGCAGGGCTTTTCTCTTAGCACCGAAAGTTGCAAACTTTATCGTGGATGTTCTCTACTAAATCCTTTCAGCAAAAATATGGCAATATCGCAAAATGATCAAGTATGACACATAGAATGGACCTGCTATCCCCGTTTAAATAAGAAAATCTCATTTCAGTAGGCCTTTAAATGAAACTGAAAAATCAAACTAGAGTCGTCGTAATTGAACCCTTGCAAACCAAAAAGCTTCAAAGGACTGATTAACTCCCGGAATTCGGCATAAAGTCAGAAATGCTGCAGTTTGTTGCGGCTGGTAAAAACTGCAGTGCAAATTGAGTCGATATGCTAGGAGACGCATTAGCATGGCTGGAAGACAGTTTTTATTTTTTGTACCTCGTTCTGGACAAACCAAGCGTGGATGCGGCGCACGTTAAATATTAGCACACCCTGGCTTTAAAAATGGTCGATACAATTCATTGTTTAAGTACGCCTCCGTGACCAACCATTTGTGTGACAAAATACTATTAATATGCTTATGAAGGGCCAAAAGGCATCTTGCAATTTGAATAACAAGCCGCAAATTTAATGTATTCAGCATCTTTGAAGTGAGAGGGTTAGATAAGGATGTTTTAATCATACTGTATGTAAAGAACAGTGAGATAAACTTCTCTGTACTCCTGTTTAGAAACAAACCAGTATCCACACAATGAAGACAATGTTTTGGTTTTATCACTGTTTGTTTACCATCAATCCTTGCAAATTAGCCTTACTCTTGGGCTCTTGTTAGACATTTACATGACATCAACACTCACCTGGCATGCGTTAACTAATGGCATCCAAAAAGATCGCCTCCAGTGTCACATTTGTCTGCTTCCCGGACTGACCCATGCAATCGATGCTTTTCTAAAAATGTTCAGACCAGAGAGGATCAATTGGCATTTTCCTCCCACATGTACACAAATAGGGCCATTGATGCTATTAAGTGCCCTCAGGACGCACTATGCTAATGTTGCTATATCTGCTTCCTTCTTTTACATCTCATAATGCAACATGGAGCTACTTTGATGGAACATAACACCTCAGGCTTTCGCACACACGACACACGCATACATATATATATATATATATATATACATATATATATATATATATATATATATATATATATATATATATATATATATATATATATATATAAAAACTCTGTTTCCATATGAGTTGGGAAATTGTGTTAGATGTAAATATAAACGGAATAAAATGATTTGCAAATCCTATTCAACCCATATTCAGTTGAATATGCTACAAAGACAACATATTTGATGTTCAAACTGATCAACATTTTATTTATTTTTTTTGCAAATAATCATTAACCTTAGAATTTGATGTCAGCAACACGTCACAAAGAAGTTGGGAAAGGTGGCAATAAATACTGATGAAGTTGAGGAATGCTCAAAAAACACTTATATGGAACATCCCACAGGTATGCAGGCTAATTGGGAACAGTTGGGTGCCATGATTGGGTATAAAAGCAGCTTCCATGAAATGCTAAGTAATTCACAAAGAAGGATGGGGTGAGGGGTCACCACTTTGTAAGCAAATTGTCTAACAGTTTTAGAACATTTCTCAATGAGCTATTGCAAGGAATCTAGCGATTTTACCATCTACAGTCCGTAAAATCATCAAAAAGTTCAGGGAATCTGGAGAAATCACTGCACGTGAGCGATGATATTACATACTTTTGATCCCTCAGGCAGTACTGCATCAAAAACAGACATAAGTGTGTAAAGGATATCACCACATGGCAAGTTAAAACTCTACTATGCAAAACTAAACTCATTTATCAATAATATCCTGAAACGCCGCCGGCTTGGCTGGGCCCAAGCTCACCTAAGATGGACTGATGCAAAGTGGAAAGGTGTTCTGTGGTCTGACGAGTCCACATTTCAAATTATATTTGGAAAAATAGGACTTGGTGTCCTCCAGAACAAAGAGGAAAATAACCATTCCGATTGTCATAGGCGCAAAGTTCAAAAGCCAGCATCTGTGATGGTATAGGGGTGTATTAGGGACGACGTGGCGCGGTTGGAGGGTGGCCGTGCGCAACCCGAGGGTCCCTGGTTCAATCCCCACCTAGTACCAACCTCGTCACGTCCGTTGTGTCCTGAGCAAGACACTTCACCCTTGCTCCTGATGGTTTGCTGATTAGCGCCTTGCATGGCAGCTCCCTCCATCAGTGTGTTAATGTGTGTGTGAGTGGGTAAATGTAGGAGTAGTGTCAAAGACCAACATTATCATGGACGCCCCTGCTTATTTCAGCAAGACAAGTGTTACAGCGCTGCTGACTTGTCTCCACCCAAGACGATATCCAGCTGGCCCCACTATGGACTGGACTCTAACACTATGATCTAGATCCACTCGACGGCCATTGCATCGGTTCTCCTCCAAGGTTTCTCATTGTATCCCATTGGGTTGAGTTTTTTCTTGCCGTGATGAAACACTTGAGAGTTAGGGCTGTATAAGTGAACTTTGATTAAATGATGATTGATATATAAAAGGAAGTTTGACTTGATTTGACTATAATCCGCTACTTTTTCCCCACACTTTGAACTGTGCATTTTATACAATACTGCAGCTAATTGGTGGATTTTTTCGTGTTTACAAGCTTCACATGCTGCCAATAAATTTAGCTTCGCCACATCAGACCAATAAAATTGCAGAACAGGTCACGATGGACCAATAAAATTGTTCACATTGAATGATTTGTGAGTGTGTTTTTATTTAGTCAGCCATTTTCCACGTTACGGACTCACCGTTAGTATGGAGAAGTAACTAGGAAATGCAAATGATGCAGCCTCAAAACCGAAGACAGTCGACCCAGCCATCGAAATAGGAAACAGCCGCTGCATGGAAGCAAAATCCACCACCTAGCCCTGAAAAGGCTCAATGCGTAAAATGAGGCCATGTTATAGGCACTGTCTTTTGTTAAATGTGTGACTGAACACAAGCACGTGTATAATTTCATGTTTCATTGTGTACACCTAACGCTTGTCAATGTTTGTACAAAATAAAATGTGTCCAAAAATGTAGGTACGTGTTTCATAGAAGTCATGATCCGTTGCACGGATCATGTTTGTTTAGTTTTTTGACTCCCTCATTTCTTATTTTGTGCACCGCTCGGTTTGTTTTAGTTGCCATGGGTGCAAATTAGTTTCACCTGCCTCTGATTAGTGTTCAGGGCGCTCACCTGCTCCCAGGCACTAATCAGAGAGCTAGTTATTCCTGTTTTTCGCCACACACTGTCTGGCTGTCTTATTTGCTCCCACGCAACAGTTATATCGTCTTTTCCTATGATTCTTGAGCTTAGCTTTGCCTTTTGTTTGCCTGTTTTTATGCTAAGCTTTCGCGCTAGCTATTTCTATAGCTTAGTTGTATTTATTTGGTATCTTGTATAATTGTCTCACCTGCACCTTGCCTCGGCAGTTTCCATATGCGACCACGTCTTTACATTATACTTAGTTTTGGTCTATAGACCAGAAGTTACGGTAGAATTTTTTTTTTTTTTTCCAACATTTTTATGCAACTTCAGTATTTAGTTTTTCATTTTTAACACACAAAAGTTTGTATGATTTCAAACACATAGTTAACATTTTAATTTTGACTATAATAATATATAATAATAGCAACATCATGTTCAGGAAAATGTAATCGATTTCTCATTAAAAGCGCAATTTTCCAAAGATTTTTAGGCCAACTCCAAAGTTTTGTGCAGCTTTACAGGCAAAGTATTTTTTAACCAAACTGAAGTTTTATGTCACTTGACAAAAACAAAAATATTTCACAAGAAACATGTAGAACATTATCAGTGATGTACAGCCTCCTTTACACCAGGGGCCTCTTGTAATAAGAGTGTTGTGGCTTTCCTACTAAAAATACATGTCCTTTCAAATCTAGAAAACATTGTAAGCAAAACATTTTTTTTTTTTTTAATGCACAAGTGTCAAAATTAAGGCCCAGGGGCAAAATCTGGCCCGCAACATTATTTTATGTAGCCTGTGAAAGCCTGGAAATAATGTGCGTTAATAAAATGCTTAATCTTTTCTTACTAAATATATTTTTTATTTCCCTTTGGACATTAAAAATCATGTACTGCATGTAATTGCATATCTTTTAAAATTCCATACTATTAAAATGTAAATATTATATCAGCATGTATTCCAAAAAATATAATTTTTTAAAATAGAGATAGATACCGTACTTAAATATTTGCTTGAGTTATGATTTCAAAACAAATTGTCAATCAAATTGTAGACTGTAAAATTGACAATAGATTTTACAGTTAAATTCCACCGATTGAGTTTTTTTTCCATATACAGTAAGACATTAAAACATTAAAGAACTGGCAGCTCGTTCTTGAATTTTATCGCTAAAAACAGTGGTACTATTTTTCCATTCCATTTATTAAAAATGTTTTATATGCTGTAAAAAAAAACCAAAAAAACACTGCTTTTACTGAAAATTTGGGTGACTGAGCTGCCAGTTTTTAGAGTAAAATTTAAAAAAATGTTTTGCAGCTTATGTAAAACATAAATTAATGTTTATTCATATATTACTCATTGTTAAAAACGGCCCTCTGAAGGCAACCATAACTAGGATGTGGACCTCAATTAAAACGAGTTTGACACCCCTGTTTTAAAGTTTGTGCAGGCACAAATTAAAGCATTTTTTTTTTTGTTTTACACCACAATTAAATTGGAAATGAACACAGGAATTAGCTTGGCAACAAACACAACAACATATACATTGATTTGTGATTATTAGCTTTTTTTCTTATGTTTAGGTCTGTGTCCTAATCTCCACCCTCGCTTCTTAAGGTTGCCACGGACACTAAATGTTTGCACCTGCCTTCAGTTTATTGATTAGTGTCCTCACCTGTTTCTGCCCCTAATCACTCCCCTTTATATTCTGGTGTCTCCAAGCCTTTAGTTGCATTTTCAATGCTCACTTCATGCGACAGCTTGCATTAGTTTTATCATCCTTTGATTCCTGGACAAATATGTTCCGGGGTCAGTGGTTTAGGGGTTAGAGCAGTGGTTCTCAAATGGGGGTACGCGTACCCCTGGGGGTACTTGAAGGTAGTGATGGGTCCGGCAACACCGATACATCGGCACATGGGTCGAGCTCGTAGAGCAAAACCCTGTGCCGGTGTGTGTACCGCTTTTCGAAAGTCACGTGACCGATAATGAGCTTTTTCGGTCACGTGACCGATACGCGAACTGTGTTTATAAGTAAGCGCATCTGTCAACAAGATGCTGCTGCCAACATAATCGCCGCACTTCTATCGTTGGTCATTTGTAATTTATCGTCGTGGGAGATCATTTCCGCCGTGTGGGAATATTTTGATCATATATCGGAAAAAAAGGTATTTGTGTTCATTTGCTTGTTGTTTCATCCTGTTTTCTCAAAGTTTCCAGCATTGTCCCACCCACACAACCATCCGATTGGTTACATTAAAAAGTGGTGACAACCAATCTCTTCGATAGCTCAGCTGGTAGAGTGAAGAACCGAAGTTTTTCATGCTGAGTTCTTTATGGCGCTTGTTCAAATGCAGCTTAAACCCTTTACCTTTTTACCATGAATTTATTAACGTGGACCCCGATTCAAACAAGTTGAAAAACTTATTCGGGTGTCACCATTTAGTGGTCAATTGTACGGAATATGTACTGTACTGTGCTATCTACTAATAAAAGTTTCTATCAATCAATCATGTTCACATTATTTATTGACTATCTAATAAAGATAAAAATATATTTTTATTTAAATGAAGATATGAAATAATCCTGAATGAAATACAATGACTTGGTTTAACGAAGGTTCTGCAGTCCTGGGTTCAATCCCAGGCTCGGGATCTTTCTGTGTGGAGTTTGCATGTTCTCCCCGTGACTGCGTGGGTTCCCTCCGGGTACTCCGGTTTCCTCCCACCTCCAAAGACATGCACCTGGGGATAGGTTGATTGGCAACACTAAATTGGCCCTAGTGTGTGAATGTGAGTGTGAATGTTGTCTGTCTATCTGTGTTGGCCCTGCGATGAGGTGGCGACTTGTCCAGGGTGTACCCCGCCTTCCGCCCGATTGCAGCTGAGATAGGCGCCAGCACCCCCCGCGACCCCAAAAGGGAATAAGCTGTAGACAAATGGATGGATGGATGGGTTTATATTATTGTATATACTAGGTCATAAAATCAGTGTCAGTTGAGTCGGTCCATAGATTGTCTGTAGGGATTTTTAATGTCTAGCAGATGTCAGTATTTAGTGACATAGTATTGACACAGTATCAATACAGTTTTGGAATGTGTCGAAACAATACATAACGCCTCATCAACCCATCACTACTTGAAGGTATGCCAAGGGGTACGTGAGATTTTCTTAAAATATTCTAAAAATAGCAACAATTCAAAAATCCTTTATAAATATATTTATTGAATAATACTTCAACAAAATGTGAATGTAAGTTCATAAACTGTGAAAAGAAATGCAACAATGCAAATTCAGTGTTGACAGCTTTATTTTTTGTGGACATGTTGCATAAATAATGAGGTTAAAGAGTTATTTTTTTGTGAAGCTGATGATATAGTGCTGTGTTTTACTTCTTTATCTCTTTTTTTTCAACCAAAAATGCTTTGCTCTGATTAGGGGGTACTTGAATTTAAAAAAAATGTTCACAGGGGGTACATCACTGAAAAAAGGTTGAGAACTACTTGTTTGGATCGGTAGGTTGTAAGTTCAAACCCTACATATTAAAGACTATACAAATGTGACCCATTACCTATCTGCTTGGCACTCAGCATCAAGGGTTGGAAATGGGGGTTAAATAAACAAAAATGATTCCCGGGCGTGGCCACCGCTGCTGCTCACTGCTCCCTTCACCTCCCGGGGGTGAACAAGGCGATGGGTCGAATGCAGAGGAAAACATTCACTACATCTAGTGTGTGTGTGTGTGTGTGTGTGTGACAATCATTGGTACTTTAACTTAACTTTGATGCTGCTTTTTCATAACTTCCTGTGTTCTCAGCACATAAATCTTTAGTACGTTTTTGCTTTTGTTATTGGAATAAATATCAATTCCCACCTGCTTGTCCTCGGCGTGTATGAGATTCTGACCTCAACGCAACACCCACATCAGACGGACAACTTTTCTGCAGAACTTTGTTGAGGAAAATCCGCCTCGCGTCTCAGGCTTGCTGCTCTGTAAACGAACCCCACCCACTATGCTTCGTGCCTCATCTGCATGGAGCTGCTGTGACATCGTTCCTATGGTTACCGTAGGAACCCGCAAGTCACACAAAAGTACAGATTCTAACCAGCATCTGAATCATTTCTATAGTTTGGAAACCTCCAGCCGGCTGCATTTCAATGTTAATTATATTGTATTATGCCAAGGTAGCCAGGTGACTGCCTTTTTGCTGCTTTGCAGGACCTGTCAGTGGCTTCAAACTTGACACCTCATTGGCTGATTCTGAGACAGGATCAATTGCTTTAGTCTAAGGCTATGTCTACACTAAACCGGATAACCCCTTAAACTAATGATTGTTTAGCCTAAGCCCCTTTTCAGCCACGCTAAACCATTAATTAGGATTGCCCTTCTTGGATAATTTTTTAGACGGGTAAGTTGCACCGTGTATTTCCTGAATCTCCGGCTCTTCGCTTTGTATGGATTCATTAAATTGTTTACAAGCTGTGTTCGGAGAGGAAGTGAAGTCAGAAAGAACACGCCAAAGCCAGCTTCAATACAACCAGAACTAACCACTGGAAATATGGAGGCGAGTCATCCAGACATTCTTCTACATGTACAAACGCTTGTGGAAATCACACATGAATACCTTAAGTGAAGGAAACGTGCGATTGCAGCTATTTCGGATAAAGCACATCTCAGAACTTTCGAATATCCAGGTCAGCTGTGATTCTACTTAACGAAATACCATTTGTCAAAAAAGAGACAACGAGAATGCGGGCTCCCGTGGATGTGATTAAAAAAAAGGTAGCGTGTGCTTTGTATTACCTGGCTGACGAGGGAAGACTATGGAAACCATTGAAAGCATTTGGACTGGCAAAGCAGACTGTATCAGTTATTTTCCGCCATGTCTGTCGCCGACTCAACGTCCAGGTCCAGAGTATATAAAGTCGCCAAAAAGGAATGGACAATGAAGGTGAAGGCAAAAGAGTGAGGAATGTCCTGACCAGATATCTACATCCCTAGATTGATTGATGTAAAATGTTCTGTATCACATTATTTACTTTCTCATGTCCATTAAAGATTTGACTAATTTATGATGGCTCAGGTGTGATTCACTACAATAGGGCCCCACAGCACACTGGATTCCAGTTAATTCCGGTAAAGATACCACAACACTGGATATTGTTCGGATAAATTTTAATCTAAGAATATGCACACAAAGCAACACTGGAGGTGACTATGACGTGTGCATTTCCGCGCATGTGTGCTAGGTTGCTTTGCGCCGGCGGACGGAGAGGGCAGGGGGCCTTAAATGACCATTGTGGGTGTGTGTGTGTGTGTGTGTGGATAAGGTTAGGTGGGATTTACCCTGGATAACCTTAGTGTAGAAGGGGCCTTGATTTATGGGTCTTGCGTTCTAAAGCAGCAAACTTTTCTACGCTGAATTTTAAAGCAGGGGTCTCAGACATAATAAATAAATAACGTCTCGGAGGGCCAATTGCGGCCCGCGAGACGTTGTTTTGCGGCCCCCACCTTAATATGAAAGTTTAATTTTAGTTCGGCCCGCAAGTTTTATATGAATGCCGCTTGACAGCGTTGTGCTATTTGGGTCCAAAATGTCTCTCACCGTTCTGGGTTGCCTACCCCTGCGTTGGTGGAAAAGCTGCAAATGAGTGAAAGCGACAGAGACGTTGTTTTTTCTACATGCCTGGCTGCAGTTACCTGTCCATTAGTAATAACAGTCCCCGAAAACCTGGACCATTTGGTGGCGCATTGGGAGAGTGGCCGTGCGCAACCTGAGGGTCCCTGGTTCAATCCCCACCTAGTACCAACCTTGTCACGTCCGTTGTGTCCTGAGCAAGACACTTCACCTTTGCTCCTGATGGGTGCTGGTCAGGGCCTTGCATGGCAGCTTCCTCCATCAGTGTGTGAATGGGTAAATGTGGAAGTAGTGTCAAAGTGCTTTGAGTACCTTGAAGGTAGAAAAGCGCTATACAAGTACAACCAATTTATTTATTGTTTAATTTGTAATATCTCACACGATGAACACTACATATATTTCTATATTACTAATTGATTGATTGAAACTTTTATTAGTAGATTGCACAGTACAGTACATATTTTGCTGTAGGGAGGAGAAGCGGAACGACACACATTGCGGAAATAGATTTAGATTTAGATTTAGGTTTATTGGTCCCTGTTGGGGAAATTAATTTTCACTGCCGTACATTTATACATATAGACATTACACATCACAAAAATAACAAAAAGACATCATACATGACCAACACATTTACAGGCTTTATCAGACGGGTCGGCTGGGCCTGCTGTTAAGGGCCGCTATAGCACAAGAGTATTGTGCAAATGTAAAAACGTTACAAAAATGATGGTCAAATTTTGCTGTTTTATAAATGACTTACTTTTCCTTAAATAACATTATTCTCCGTGTGTCTGCAAAATACAAATATATTCCACAACCCCAAACATGTCTTTTTCAAACCCTGCAATGAAGAGAAAGGTTTGTGATGAGCAAAGACAATTCCAGCAAAAGTGGGAGATCCAATATTCCTTTGTTGATACCCCAACATGTCTTGTTTGCACAAGGAATACAATTTAAATAACATACAATGACGTATGCAAAATCATTTTTTTAGAAATCTTTTCTTGGGGCTCAGTCTCACCCAGACTCTGCATCCAGTGGCCCCCAGGTAAATTGAGTTTGAGACCCCTGCAAAAAATATTTTTGTACAGTGATTTGTTTTTAACAGGAATTTTGCTCACCAACTTGTATTGAATGAATTTGTCGACATCATTCTGTCCACAAAATTTGAAATGCAAAATATTCAGTTACATGATTCACTGTAAAGAAAAACAACAACTTCAGTAATCAGGACGCAAAATGACTTCCATTGCAAACATTTTAGCGAAATTGTGCAAGCAGACCAGAAAAAAGCCACGGCCCTTTCCTCTTACACGCACACACTATATATATATATATATATATATATATATATATATACAGTCAAGAAAAGAAGTATTTGAACACCCTGCTATTTTGCAAGTTCTCCTACTTAGAAATCATGGAGGGGTCTGACATTTTCACGGTAGGTGCATGTCCACTGTATGAGAGATAACACACACACACTATATTTATTTATATATATATATATATATATATATATATATATATATATATATATATATATATATATATATATATGGGTGTGTGTTTATATATATATATATATATATATATATATATATATATATATGTGTGTGTTTATATATATATATATATATATATATATGTTTATATATATATATATATATATATATATATATATATATATATATATATATATATACACACGTTCAGCCTTGGGATTTTTTTTACTCAAGTAGACGTTGAAGCAATTTTAATCATATAGAAAATACATTAATAATACAGTTTTGTTTTTAATGGAAAAATATCATTATATAATTGTATTGTTTTTTTTTTTGTTTGTTGTTTTTTTTCCCCATTCTGACAGGTGGGGCTCTGCCTCACCTGCCTACCCTGACCACATGTCCCTGAACGCCATCCTTCATCGAAAGCCAAAGGACACACCTGATTGCCAGTCAGGGACAGGTGAGGGAGCCAGCACTGATAAATGGTGGCAAAAAGGAAGAAAATAGGAAATGGAACTCAATTCAAAACGCTTGACAGGAAATAAAACACCAGAAACTAATAATGATTGGTATGAGAGGTTTGGGCAACTTTTAGTCAGTTTTTCATAAGGTATGTTTTCCTCCCAAAAAGTGGGTCTTTAGAGACACATACCTTAAGGAAAACTGCATATTCAGCGAAAAAGTTGGAGCTGTATTCGTCAACAAGAGAATTGAGCAAATGTAAAAACGTTACAAAAATGATGGTCAAATGTTGCTGTTTTATAAATGACTTACTTTTCCTTAAAAAATGGTGATAAAACTCAGAATTTAGCAAACTCAATGACCATCCAGCTTTAGAGCAGGGGTGTCAACCGTAAGGCCCGCGAACAGGTTTTATCCGGCCTGCTGGATGAGTTTGCTAAGTAGAAAAATGAGCCGAAATTTTTGATTGAAAGAAACTTCTGTTCTAAATGTGTCCACTAAATGTTGCAATAGCAATTATTTATATCTTTGTAGATTATGCTACATATATACAAAATAAACCACATGTTAGTTCACCAGTCGAGGAAAATGAGCAAACTGCATAAATAACATCATGTTTTTAAATTTTTATATACAAACCCAGTTTCCATATGAGTTGGGAAATTGTGTTTGATGTAAATATAAACAGAATACAATGATTTGTAAATCCTTTTCAACCAATATTCAATTGAATGCACTACAAAGACAAGATACTTGATGTTCTAACTCAGAAACTTTATTTGTTTTGCAAATAATAACAAACTTAGAATTTCATGACTGCAACACATGCAAAGGTGGTTGGGAAAGGGCATGTTCACCACTGTGTTACATCACCTTTTCTTTTAACAACACTCAATAAACGTTTGGGAACTGAGGAAACTAATTGTTGAAGCTTTGAAAGTGGAATTCTTTCCCATTCTTGTTTTATGTAGAGCTTCAGTCGTTCAACAGTCCGGGGTCTCCGCTGTCGTATTTCTATGGGAGACAGGTCTGGACTGCAGGCGGGCCAGGAAAGTACCCACACTCTTTTTTTTACGAAGACACGTTGTTGTAACACGGGCTTGGCATTGTCTTGCTGAAATAAGCAGGGGTGTCCATGAAAAAGACGGCGCTTAGATGGCAGCATATGTTGTCCAAAACCTCTATGTACCTTTCAGCATTAATGGTGCCTTCACAGATGTGTAAGTTACCCATGCCTTGGGCACTAATGAACCCTATACCATCACAGATGCTGTCTTTTGAACTTTGTGTCAATAACAGTCTGGATGGCTCGCTTCTCCTTTGATCCGGATGACACAATGTCGAATATTTCCAAAAACTATTTGAAATGTGGACTCGTCAGACCACAGAACACTTTTCCACTTTGCATCAGTCCATCTTAGATGATCTCGGGTCCAGATAAGCCGGCACCATTTCTGGATGTTGTTGATAAATGGCTTTCGCTTTGCATAGGAGAGCTTTAACTTGCATTTACAGATGTAACGACAAACTGTATTTTGTGACAGTGGTTTTCTGAAGTGTTCTTGTGCCCATGTGGTGATATCCTCTCTAGATTGATGTCGGTTTTTGATACAGTGCTGAGGGATCGAAGGTCACGGACATTCAATGTTGGTATCCGACCATGCCGCTTACGTGGAGTGACTTCTCCAGATATTCTGAACCTTTTGATGATATTATGGACCGTAGATGTTGAAATCCCTAAATTTCTTGCAATTGCACTTTGAGAAACGTTGATTTTAAACCGTTTGACTATTTGCTCACGCAGTTGTGGACAAAGGTATGTACCTCGCCCCATCCTTTCTTGTCAAAGACTGAGCATTTTTTGGGAAGCTGTTTTTATACCCAATCATGGCACCCACCTGTTCCCAATTAGCCTGTACACCTGTGGGATGTTCCATATAAGTGTTTGATGATAAGCATTCCTGAACTTTATCAGTATTTATTGCCATCTTTCCCAACTTCTTTGTCACATGTTGCTGACATCAAATTCTAAAGTTAATGATTATTTACAAAAAAAAAAATGTTTATCAGTTTGAACATCAAATATGTTGTCTTTGTAGCATATTCAACTGAATATGGGTTGAAAATGATTTGCAAATCATTGTATTCCGTTTATTTCCCAACTCATATGTAAACGGGGTTTGTATTTTTTTTATCTTGATGGATTGAAAATTAACACCAATGAGTTCACTGAACATGATCACATCATTTATTAAAAAAATATGAATAACGACCAATAACGAGAACAGTATTAACCGCAACATTTAAGTGGAAATAACCCCAACAACATTATGATTTGTACATTCTCAGAAAGCGCTTCTTCTATTTTTAAACAAAGAAAACAATCTGAAGTTGTCTTTATTTTTAAGTTATCGTGCCGTGATTTTACCAGTCCGGCCCACTTGGGAGTAGATTTTTCTCCATGTGGTCCCCCGATCTAAAATTAGTTTGACACCCCTGCTCCCGAGGAACCACTGACTTAATTGGCATTGTTTATTATAATGGTTGTACATTGCATGGAAGGTTACTTCTAGGTACATGTTCACTGTTTTTGTTTCCGTTGTGTGCTGTGAAAACATACTGTAGCTGACACACACACACACACATTCACGGTGCAGATATCTGAGCAGCGTACTGGAGGTAGTAAACCAGCATTGAGCAGTAATGTTGCACAGCCTCGGGGGCTTATTAGGAGGCATAAAATCTGTTCGCTGCCTTCATTCATATTCCCCATAAACACACCATGGCGCCACCGCTTCTTTTGCGGGCCAAAACATAAGCCAGTGTTTTGTGCTGCATGATTGATTTGCAAAGTAGGCCGGCGCTGCGAAGACGGCGAGGACTTGCCTCTTCTGTGTGCAAACGCAAATTGCAGTGTCAGATCGCCGCATGGATATTGTTTGTCTGGCACAGACCCAGCGTGGCACCACTCTTTTTGGGGGGGGCCAATTTCTGTCCGCAACTGACGTAATCTGCAAAAAATTGGAGCTAGCGTTGATTAAAGCAGTCAAAGAGGGGACAAAGGACTGGGGACATGGACACTGCCAAAGTGGAAATCATGACCAGTCATGAAAAGCACAACAAAATGCAATTTAAACGCAGAAGAAGGGAAGTACTAGTGAATCTCAAGTGCTCCCAATGACAATTCACAACAGGTTTGGACTACCAACATCACATTCATATTGTTATCGGCGTAATATTCACACTGCAAAAAACAATCCTACAAAACATACAAAAAATATAACAGTTGTTTCCGATTGTTGTCTTAAAGAGGTTTAATTATGATTTTTTTTTTTGTACATATAAAAAACGTCTTTGTGGTTTCCATAACATGTAATGATGGTTATATGTTACAGACCGTTTTCAAGCTGCTTTTTCACAGTCTCTTCAGAATGCTATAGTTATATGTATGTGTGTATATATATTCATATGTATGCATATATGCATGTGTGTGGATATATATACATATATATATAGATACATCTCTTATTTCTATCTTTTTTTACTATTTATATTACCATATTGTATATGCACCTTAGGGAATCTGCTCCAATTTCGTTGTTCTTTGAACCTGTTCACTGCAATAATGACAATAAAAACTCCATTCTATTCTATTCTAAATGCGCCTTTTTCTGATTGATTTAATACTGCATTCCTCAGCGTCAATACTAATAATTGGTTAATATGCAGTATCGTTGGCGGCTTTTGGAAGGTTTTTTTAGAGGGATTTTTGGCCACAATGGACAACTCCCTTTACCTTCATTTTTAGCCATCTCGTACTTGCCGTATAATACAAATCAGAATGCATAAATAAGAGGGACATACGTGTTCCTGTCTTACATAATGATTATGAATGATAGGCAAAACGTGCAGTTCCCCTTTTAAAAGGCCTACAAGGATAAAATAGTACACAATAACAAACTGAATAATTTGCAAAAAGGAGTAATTTCAAAATTAACTTAAAAATTCTTGAGTGTCAGAAATACAATTTTATTTGGATGCCGTCATTATTTGCGTTTTTCGGCATCCTGTAATAGTTAGCATAATGCTCCATAAGTATATTTTCAAGTTGTTAGAGATTAAAGGTCAAAGGTTTGATAGCAAAAACCTGACGACAGCAATCATTACTATAATTGCACAGTGGTAGGGATGAGTATCGTTTACAGTCAATCAATCAATCAATCAATGTTTATTTATATAGCCCTAAATCACAAATGTCTCAAAGGACTGTACAAACCACTACGACTACGACAGCCTCGGAAGAACCCACATAGGGGCAAGGAAAACTCACACCCAGTGGGACGCCAGTGACAATGATGACTGTGAGAAACTTGGAGAGGACCGCATATGTGGGCAACCCTGCAATGAAGAGAAAGGAGACCGAAATCAATGGATGTCGAGCGGGTCTAACATGATACTGTGAAAGTTCAATCCATAGTGGCTCCAACACAGCCGCGAGAGTTCAGTTCAAAGGGGATCCAAGACAGCAGCGAGAGTCCCGTCCACAGGAAACCATCCCAAGTGGAGTCGGATCAGCAGCGTAGAGATGTTCCAACCAATAAACAGGCGAGCGGTCCATCCTGGGTCCCGACGAGCGGTCCATCCTGGGTCCCGACTCTGAACAGCCAGTACTTCATCCATGGTCATCGGACCGGACCCCCTCCACAAGGGAGGGGGGGACAGAGGAGAAAAAGAAAAGAAAATAAGGGGCAGATCAACTGGTCTAAAAAGGAGGTCTATTTAAAGGCTAGAGTATACAAATGAGTTTTAAGGTGAGACTTAAATGCTTCTACTGAAGTAACATCTCGAACTGTTACCGGGAGGGCATTCCAGAGTACTGGAGCCCGGACGGAAAACGCTCTATAGCCCACAGACTTTTTTTGGACTTTGGGAATCACTAATAAGCCGGAGTCCTTTGAACGCAGATTTCTTGCCGGGACATACGGTACAATACAATCGGCAAGATAGGATGGAGCTAGACCATGTAGTATTTTATACGTAAGTAGTAAAACCTTAAAGTCACATCTTAAGTGCACAGGAAGCCAGTGCAGGTGAGCCAGTATAGGCGTAATATGATCAAACTTTCTTGTTCTTGTCAAAAGTCTAGCAGCCGCATTTTGTACCAACTGTAATCTTTTAATGCCAGACATGGGGAGACCCGAAAATAATACGTTACAGTAGTCGAGACGAGACGTAACAAACGCATGGATAATGATCTCCGCGTCGTTTCAACCATTACTAGTATCAAATTAGTTATTTAAAAAGTACCGGAACCTGTTGTTTAAAAATGGATAATGTGCAAATTTTTGTAAAAAAAACTGTCTTATTTTAATGTAATTTAACGGTATTCTATTTAAGTAATTGAAATACTCAGGTACATGAATTAAATGATAGCTAAATAAGACATTCTTAATAAAAAAACACTACTAATTTTAGAAATATTGCATAATTGATTAAAGCTGTCAAGGAGGGGACAAAGGACTGAGGACATGGACACTGCCAAAGTGGAAATCATGGCCAGTAATGAAAAGCACAACAAAATGCAATTTAAACGAGAAGAAGCGAAGTACTCAAGTGCTCCCAATAACAATGCACAACAGGTTTTGACTACCAACATCACATTCAAATTTTCATCAGACATAGAAATCAAACATCAACAAACATAAAAAAAAAGATAACAGTTGTTTCCAATTGTTGCCTTAAAGAGGTTTACTTATGATTGTTTTTGTATATGTCTTCATAACATGTAATGATGGTTATTTTGTCAAAATTTTGCATAGATTGTTTTACAGACCGTTTTCAAGCTGCTTTCAGGCTCTTCAGAATGCACCTTTTGGTGAGAGATCTAACACTGCGTTCCTCAGCGTTGATATTAATACTTGGTTAATATGCAGTATCGTTGGCAGTTTTTGGAAGTTTTTTTTAGAGGGATTTTTGGGCACAATGGACAACTCCCTTTAACTTCTTTGTCAGCCATCTCGTACTTGCCGTATATTACAAATCAAAATGCATGAATAAGAGGGACATATGTGTTCCTGTCTTACATATTGATTGTGAATGATGGGCAACATTTGAAAAAAAAGTGCAGTTCCCCTTTAAAAAGCCTGCAGGGCTAAAATACATAGTATAGAATAACAAACTAAATGAAATAAAACAAATACATTGCAATATGTAATCATTTCAGACAGTTACATTTTTGAGTGTCAGAAATACACATTTTTGGGGCGTTTTTCGGCATTTGCTAATAGTGGCATGAAATAGCATAATATGTTCAAGTTGTAGAGATTAAAAGTCAAAGGTTTAATATTAAAAACCTGACGATAGCAATCGGTACTATAATTGCACAGGTGTAGGGATGAGTATTGTTTATATTTCAACCAATACCAGTACCAAATTGGTACTTTGGAAAGGGTGCCGGAACCTGTAGTTAAAAAAATGGATAGCGTGCAGTTTTTTGTAATAAAACAGTCTTATTTTCATGGAATTGAATGACATTGAATTTGAACGGACTAGTAATTGAAATACTCAATTACATGAAATAAATGATAACCAAATAAGACATTCTAAATAAAAAACTAAAACCCACAAATATTTAGCATAATTATTGCATCAATACACAACATTTAGTGTGCAATAAAGATGCGCGGATAGGCAATTATATCACCCGCAACCGCATCACCAAAGTCGTCATCCACCCGCCGTCCACCCGAACCAACATTTTATCAGAACCGCAACCGCCTGCCACCCGTCCGCTGAAATACATCAGAGGTCAGCCACCTTTACCACTCACAGAGCTAGCGGGGTGTATAAAATAGTCAGGAATTGTCATGGATACAAAGGACTCTGGGTATTTGTTGTGTTGCGTTTATGTTGTGTTACCGGGAGGATGTTCTCCCGAAATGTGTTTGTCAATCTTGTTTGGTGTGGCTTCACAGCGTGGCGCATATCACTAAGAGTGTTAAAATTGTTTATATCACAACCATTAGTGTACTCTGTGTCACCCAGTATGCCTTGCAGTCGTGTGTGTGTCGGTGCGGAAGCGACACACAACATGATGTTGGACAGATAAGCAGATTGTACATGTTGTAGAAGGCGACAAAGTCAATGGCTTCATAGCACGCCCTAATACTTATTATCTGGTTGACTGCCGGCAGTCATTCTAGAGAATATTAACGTTTCCTAATGTCTTCTTCGCTTTGTGACATGGGTCTTAAATGGCTCTTTGAATGACAAAGGATACCGATCCCAGAACCATGTATATCAAATGTCTCCGGATGGTTCAACCGCCACCCGCCCGAATCTAATTAAAATCTATTTTTTCATCATGTCACCCGCCCGACCCGCGGTTTATCCGCGGTCTCCGCGGATGAGAACGCCAGCCGCGCATCTCTAGTGTGAAACAAACATCTTGGTGACCCTTTTTTCTGTGTAGTTGTCACTGTGGAACTGGGTTTCGGTGCCCATCCATACACAGGTGGCAATGTAAATTGTGTGAACCATGTCATGACTCAATGTCCCGGGTCATGTCTTGTTTTGTGTTTTGGTTATTATTCACAGTTTAGTGTTCTGTTTTGTCCTTTGCGCTCCTTCCTCTGTTTACTTTTCTCGTTGTGAGGTGCGCTGATTAGACACTCCCGTTTCTGTTTATTGTTCCCACCTGTCTCCTTAGTTAATCATTCCCCTATTTATTATTTGGTTAACCAGCCTTAGTTGCTGGATCAATGTTCACTAATTGTTGCATTTTTTTGTTTTTGCCACTCTAAAAGACTTTCATGCTGTTTGCCCTTAGCAACTGTTTGTGTTTTGCTTCATGCTAAAATGTTGTGTTTTTTAAGTCTTGCCTTGTGATATTGAAATGTTTATCTGCATGCTGCTCCTGCCGCTACCTGCTTGTTTTTCTGCATCCTTGACAACGCAACCATCGCAGTTATGCGTCCCCACGATCGCAACAAACCAGACCAAAACACTAAGACATACAGTCGTGGTCAAAAGCTTACATACACTCGTAAAAGACATAATGTCATGGCTGGCTTGAGTTTCCAATCATTTTTTATCTCTTTATTTTTTGTGATAGAGTGATTGGACCACATACTAGCACAGAACTTTCCTCCAGAAGGTCTTATTTTTGTCCATGTGAAAATACAAATTGAGCTGTTTGGCCACAATACCCAGCAATATGTTGGAGGAGGAAAGGTGAGGCCTTTAATCCCAGGAACACCATGCCGACCGTTAAGCATGGTATTATGCTCTGGGCCTGTTTTGCTGCCAATGGAACTGTTGCTTTACTGACAGTAAATGGGACAATGAAAAAGGAGGATTACCTCCAAATTCTTCAGGACAACCTAAAATCATCAGCCCGGAGGTTGGATCTTGGGTGCAGTTGGGTGTTCCAACAGGACAATGACCCCAAACACACGTCGAATGTTGTAAAGGAATGACTAAATCAAGCTAGAATTAAGGTTTTAGAATGGCCTTCCCAAAGTCCTGACTTAAACATGTGGACAATGCTGAAGAAACAAGTCCATGTCAGAAAACCAACAAATTTAGCTGAACTCCACCAATTTTAAATAAATAAATGATAAATGGGTTGTACTTGTATAGCGCTTTTCTACCTTCAAGGTACTCAAAGCGCTTTGACACACACACTGATGGAGGGAGCTGCCATGCAAGGCGCTAACCAGCACCCATCAGGAGCAAGGGTGAGGTGTCTTGCTCAGGACACAACGGACATGACGAGGTTGGTACTAGGTGGGGATTGAACCAGGAACCCTCGGGTTGCGCACGGCCACTGCGCCACGCAGTCCCAATTTTTGTCAAGAAAAGTGGTCAAAAATTCAACCAGACGCTTGCCAGAAGCTTGCCAGAAGCTTGTGGATGGCTACCAAAAGCGCCTTATTGCGGTGAAACTTGGCAAGGGACATGTAACCAAAAATTAACATTGCTGTATGTATACTTTTGACCCAGCAAATTTGGTCACATTTTCAGTAGACCCATAATTCATTAAAAAAAACCCGTCATGAATGTTTGAAGTATGTGCTGCAATCACTTTATCGCAAAAAGAAAGAGTTGTAGAAATTATTGGAAACTCAAGACTTCCATGACATCATGTTCTTTACAAGTGTATGTAAACTTTTGACCACGACTGCAGGTGCATCATTTCGGTGCTCAGATTACTAATGTCATTAAAAAATTATGTGAGAAAAGCAGCGTCCCGAAAGAGGCAAGCAGAGTCTGACGCCCTTTTAAAACTTTGACAACATTACCACTTTAATAGCATAGCAGTTCCAAAACTGTATTCAATCTCGCACGTTCCTCCATCGCTCTCGACGCCACACTTACTCATCAACCACCAATCACGCTCTCACGACCAGGTGCAATCACAAACACAGGAATTACGACCATCAAGATTATAACACAAGCAGGCCGTTGCACTAATTTTTATTTTGCTCAATTATTTTGCAACTCTTCCATGTCATTGAACTAATAGACACTGATCATTTAAAATTCCCAAAAGTATGTAGCAGTAGCAATTTCTGCTTGAATTGTGCAGAATGTATACACAAAAAAAAATAAATACAAATGTAGAGATGTCCGATAACGGCTTTTTTGCCGTTATCCGATATTCAGATATTGTCCAACTCTTAATTACCGATACCGATATATACAGTCGTGAAATTAACACATTATTATGCCTAAGTTTGTTGTGATGCTCCACAGGATGCATTAAACAATGTAACAAGGTTTTGAAAAGTAAATCAACTCAAGTTATGGAAAAACAATGCTTTGGAATTTGGGACATGCTCTCCCTGAGAGACCATGAGGAGATTGAGGTGGGTGGGTTTGGTGGAGGGGAAGTAGAGTTAGTGCTGCAAGGGGTTCTGGGTATTTGTTCTGTTGTGTTTATGTTGTTGTGGAGAGGCGGAGCCGACGGTCCGACGGAGCGGAACCAAGAGGGCCCAAAATGGCAATAAGGAGGCAGGTAATGCAAGCGAGCGACAAGGCGGGGCATGCTGGGAGCGATGCCGCAGTCGAGTTCAGGTGCGTGGATCGTGCACCGGTGCACAATTAACATTGCTCCTCACGATGTATAAAAGGGGAGAAGGAGTAGAGATCGGGGCAGAAGGAGGTGGAGAACACGCAGTGCCTGGAGAGCAAGAACGACGGAGACACGGCCGACTAAAGAGCAACACGGATGAGCGAGCAGCGGGAGCGGCGATGGCGCAAAATACTTTCTTTATTGCAAAATAAACAAGAGTCAAACCTGCTGATCGAAAATGTCCTTCCTGGGTGGTCCATTGAACCTGCACGACAGCGAGCAACTGCCATAGTTATGTTACGGTGATCATCAATCAATCAATCAATGTTTATTTATATAGCCCCAAATCACAAATGTCTCAAAGGACTGCACAAATCATTACGACTACAACATCCTCGGAAGAACCCACAGATGTTCTCCCGAAATGTGTTTGTCATTCTTGTTTGTTGTGGGCTCACAGTGTGGCGCATATTTGTAACAGTGTTAAAGTTGTTTTTACGGCCACCCTCAGTGTGACCTGTATGGCTGTTGACCAAGTATGCCTTGCATTCGCTTGTGTGTGTGAAAAGCCATAGATATCATGTGACTGGGCAGGCACGCAAATGCAGTGCTTTTAAGGTTCATTGGCGCTCTGTACTTCGCCCTACGTCCATGTACACCGCTGCGTTTTAAAAAGTCATAAATTGTACTTTTTTTTAAAAACTGATACCGATCATTTTGAAACCAAAACCGATTATTTCAGATATTACATTTTAAAGCATTTATCGGCCGATAATATCGACGTGCCGATATTATTGGAGATCTCTAAAAAAAGTGCACATTTTGTTGTCGTATTGTTAAATTACTTATGATTTTATTTATATTACATTTTTAAAACTACTATTTTGTTCAACTTGCAATTCTGTAAAAATAAACATTTGTATGCTTTCTATTTAATTTCAGTGCTTTTTAAGGAGTTGTTTTAGAAGTAAAGATTTGGCACCGGTAAAACATGTAAACGATGCCATTCAATCCCTGATAGCACTACAATGACAGGCCATTTTTGTGATGTGCATCATCATCAACAGTTAAATGAAACCAAACCAACCACTTTGAAGCATCCCAAGCTGCAATTACGAAATGGCGTGTGGGCTGAGCCTGTCTCGTCCACGGCCTGATGCGCTTTGCTGTTACAATTGGAGCAAGCGGAGACTGTGAGAACATTCATGCCTTGTTAAACATGTGCCCCCACCCCCTCTGGCAGCCAGCAGATACTGTTAGATGACAGATATCAAAGTTTTTTTCTTGGCCCTTCTTGTCACGCAGAAAATGAAATGAAAAGTTTACCTCTTGACAAGCAATGCAGGGAACAAGTTGGCGTCATTCCTGGATGTCGGTGACAGGACGCCATGGGATGCTGCTGCCCCTCGGCCTTGTGGAAGAGCTCCAAACATGGAGGGTTTGACAACTTGGGAAACAAATCACAAACGTGTGGTGCAAATGTTTGAATCAACTATGACAACTAAAGTTGTTGTATACTAGATAAAATTCTGCATTTATAAATTATATTAGAATAGAATAGAATAGAGTTTTATTGTCATTATTGCAATGAACAGGTTCAAAGAACAACGAAATTGGAGCAACTCCTCCTAAGGTGCATTAGCACTTGGTTTGCATTGTCTCAGGGTCACGATGATTGTTACGAGCATAACAAAACTAGCCAATCACGCGATTTAACTAATAAGAAGTAATAGGATAGGATAGGTCTTTATTGTCATTGCACAAGTAAAACGAAACGTGTTTTTCAGCACAAACCTGTTCAAGATTAGACAAACAAACAGAGTACAGGGTAAAGGAACAGGCACACTGATGGGTCGCCATTTTTCTCGCCCCGTAAAAGATGGGGAAAAAAAGCTAAAACGCTGGGGAAGGATGAGTAAAAAAATACAATCTAAGCTGGGCTCCCAAGGGGGCTCAGTCTGGAGTGGGAAAAAACCTCCGTAGCAAAGCCCATATGGGGCGGCATGGCGTAGTGGGTAGCGCGGCCGTGCCAGAAACCTGAGGGTTGCAGGTTCCCTTCCCACCTATTGACATCCAATTCGCTGCCGCTGTGTCCTTGGGCAGGACACTTCACCCTTTCCCCCGGTGCCGCTCACACTGGTGAATGAATGATGAATGAATGATAGGTGGTGGTCGGAGGGGCCGTAGGCGCAAACTGGCAGCCACGCTTCCGTCAGTCTACCCCAGGGCAGCTGTGGCTACAAATGTAGCTTACCACCACCAGGTGTGAATGAATGATGGGTTCCCACTTCTCTGTGAGCGCTTTCAGTATCTAACAATATAAAAGTGCAATATAAATCTAATCCATTATTATTATTATTACTATTATATACATATTACAACATAAATCTCGAGATATTTAGCAACAGAGGGAAGGGAGTGCGGGGTCGTGGTAGTAAGCCGCAACTCTCAGGCGCTGACCATCCTTCCATCCCCCCTATGGGATTTGCGTAGAGGGCGTTGGATTATGGGGTGTGGGGTATGTACAGTATGTGTGTGGCGTATATTTTTGTGGATGCATGTTTTTGTGTAAGCCTGCAGTGTGTCTCTGTTCTGCCGCCTTTATGTTGTGCAGTCGCTAGTCCAAAGTCAACAACAACAGGTGTGTGTCCATGAGAGACAAGAAGGGAGTTTGTTGTGTCTTCGCCGCACTGTCCTTCGGGAGAGTCTTGAAGCCAAGGAAACAATCCAAGTTAGAATGTTTTGTACATGAGTGAAAATAAAATTTGCATTTCACTCTAAATTGTCTATGACTGGTCCTCAATAATTACAATATTAATAATAATAATATTAATGGATTATTTTAACATTGACCAGGGGTCAGCAACACAAAATGTTAAAAGAGACATATTGGGCCAAAAAAAAAAAAAAATAGTCTGTCTGGACTGCAATGAGGTGGCGACTTGTCCAGGGTGTACACAGCCTTCCGCCCGATTGGAGCTGAGATAGGCTCCAGCGCCCCCCATGACCCCAAAGGGAATAAGCGGTAGTAAAATGGATGGATGGATAGTCTGTCTGTAGCTGCAAAAAATGAAAAACCGTATATAAGTCTTAAAATGAAGGCAACACATGACTTAAGTGTATCATAGCCTACTATCAACATGACTGTGTGTTGCAGGCTCAAGCAAAGCTTCGTTGACAGAAATATTGAAATTTTATATTTATTCTACACATTTTAACATTAGAAACCATTAGTAAATCTGAAGCTACACGGGTGAGATAACGTCTGGAAATGGGAATATAGATGTGTGTGTCCAAGTTAAATACTGTCTTCTTTTAATAGACGTATTACAATATTTGCCAAGCTAGGTAACATTTGCTGGGGTCTGGAACAGCATGTCACACAAACAACGTTTTGAAATGCAGCCAATATTGCATACAGGTAATGTGTCATGAGACATGCAAAACTAAATTATACACAAAGAGGATAAAAAAAAGAAAATTAGCTCAAACATACCAACAAATGAGCCATAATGATGCAATATGTACATACAGCTAGCCTAAATAGCCCGATTAGCACTCCAACAAGTCAATAACATTTGTGCATTCGCGCACAGCATAAAATGTTTGGTGGACAAAATGAGATAAAGAAGAAGTGGAAGATTTCACATGTACACAAACTGTTATGTCACAGTCCACACTATGGTGAGTTCAAAAACCGCTGTAATTAGTAGGACAAAACAATGTTTACCAAATACTCTCATCGAAGAAGCAAACACACCAACATATTAAACAGTGGGCTTTCCAACAATTAGGAAGGATTGTGTCATGTTTGTCCTCAAACAAAAAAACATACTAAAACAAAAAAATATATTTGTCCCCCATCTTTTTTCATTTTCAATCATTTTTTTAATATGCTCCAGGGAGCCACTAGGGCGGCGCTAAAGAGCCGTGCATGTGGTTCGCTGACCCCCGACATAGACCTTTTCTCGACACTTAAAGCGCTTTAGAGTGAGAACGGAGAACCTGTAATTCATTCACTCCACATTCACATTTTGATGGTGGTAAGACACATTTGTAGCCACAGCTGGCCTGGGGTAGACTGCCAATTTGAGCCCACAGCCTCTCAGACTACCATCAGGGAGTCCTTCACATTCATACAAAAATGTTAGCGGCACTGGGAGAAAAGTGGGTGAGGTATTTTGTCCCTGGATTCAAACCAGAGAACCTTCAAATTGCTGGATGGCTGCTATACCATATACCAATGGGAGACACACCCTGACCCAAGTGGAGGAGTTAAAGTACCTAGGAGTCTTGTTCACGTGAGATCGACACAAAGAAGGAAGTGACATGTGGATGTCTTCACGGCGACATTTTCATCAAGCACACCAAATGTAATCATAGTCTGGCCTTGTGGAGCCGAGCTAATTGAAGTTTTGTGCTTTCTTTCTGGCGAGTCTTCAGGAACTTGGGCCGCTTGTTGCGGCTGGCTTTGACCGCAGCGTCTTAAGTAATGCGGACGTTGTTCCGATCCGTTGTGGTGAAGAAGGAGCTTAGCCGGAAGGCAAAGCTCTCAATTTACCGTTCAATCTACGTTCCCATCCTCACCTATGGTCATGAGATTTGGGTTATGACAGAAAGGATAAGATCACGGTACAAGCGGCCGAAATGAGTTTCCTCCGCCGGGTGGCGGGGCTCTCCCTTAGAGATAGGGTGAGAAGCTCTGGCATCCGGGAGAAGCTCAAAGTAAAGCCGCTGCTCCTCCACATCGAGAGGAGCCAGATGAGGTGGTTCGGGCATCTGATCAGGATGCCACCCGAACGCCTCCCTAGGGAGGTGTTTAGGGCACGTCCAACCGGTAGGAGGCCACGGGGAAGACCCAGGACACGTTGGGAAGACTATGTCTCCCGGCTGGTCTGGGAACGCCTCGGGAACCCCGGGAGGAGCTGGACGAAGTGGCTGAGGAGATAAAAGTCCGGGCTTCCCTTCTTAGGCTGTTGCCCCCGCGACCCGACCTCGGATAAGCGGAAGAAGATGGATAGATGGATGGAAGACTTACGGAATCATATAATGTCGACTTAAATGATCAGAAGTTGTTTCCATGTAGGGGACTGATCTACTAAGATCCTAAGTAACAAGTGCTAAATAGCGATCAAACCACGGAGAAGTTAGTCACAATAGTTATACATTTCCACCAGTTTGTGGCCCCATTGGAGTCAATATCAACCAATCAATGTTTACTTATATAGCCCTAAATCACAAGTGTCTCAAAGGGCACATCCTCGGCTCAGATCCCACATCAGTACAAGAAAAAACTCAACCCAATGGGATGACAATGAGAAACCTTGGATGGGACCACAGATGTGGGGGACCCCCCCCCCCCCCCCGCCCCCCTTGAGTAGAGTGGATCTAGTATAATATTGTGAAATCAACATGTAGTTATGACTAGACCCTAACCTTTAACCCTTGTATCATTTTGAAAGGGGATCTGATCATATGAAATGGGGTAATGACAGTTTGATGGTTAATGGCGAGGAGCAGTCTTCGCCGCCATGTAATTTAATCATCATGCTAAACATCTTCTCTGCGTTCAGTGTCCCCTGCATGAATGTGAAAGTGATTCAATAAAATACAGGTTCGTGTGGGGTCTGTAATTTGGGGGGGACTTCCTGTCGCCATCGGACTGTCACCAATGAAGGAAGTGACATGTGGATGTCTTCACGGCGACATTTTCCTCAAACACACCAAATGTAATCATAGTCTGGCCTTGTGGAGCCGAGCTAATTGAAGTTTTGTGCTTTCTTTCTGGCGAGTCTTAAAGACTCCGCCCACATTCTAAAGCATACGCTTAAATTGTTCACAATTTATCATCGGTCTTTCATTTTCATCGGTGCTTGTTTGGTCGAAGTCCCAAGGACTAGTTTGTTAAATACGACGCCTGGTTTTACACCAGAATGGTAAATACGAACCAAGACTTATTAAAGAAAACAATTCTAAAGGGTGCTTCCAAATTAATTTTTTTTTTTTTCACATGCAAAATTCAAAAATTTGTCAAGAGTTCCGGATAACCTGGGTTCAAGGCTTCCTATCCAAGGGGGCTAGTCACTGATAACAGACAAACATTTCCCAAGTAGAGCAAAGTAGTAATATGTGTATAGCATGGATTGTAGTCAGCTGAAGGTGTGTCTTAATGAAATTAAACAACTTAACTTTTTGCAACTCAACGCTAACAAAACGGAAATGCTGATTATCGGTCCTGTTAGACACCGACACCTACAAACCCCGTTTCCATATGAGTTGGGAAATTGTGTTAGATGTAAATATAAACGGAATACAATGATTTGCAAATCCTTTTCAACCCATATTCAATTGAATGCACTACAGAGACAAGATATTTGATATTCAAACTCATAAACTTTATTTGTTTTTTGCAAATAATAATTAACTTGGAATTTCATGGCTGCAACACGTGCCAAAGTAGTTGGGAAAGGGCATGTTCACCACTGTGTTACATCACCTTTTCTTTTAACAACACTCAAACGTTTGGGAACTGAGGAAAATAATTGTTGAAGCCTTGAAAGTGGAATTCTTTCCCATTCTTGTTTTATGTAGAGCTTTAGTCGTTCAACAGTCCGGGGTCTCCGCTGTCGTATTTTACGCTTCATAATGCGCAACACATTTTCGATGGGAGACAGGTCTGGACTGCAGGCGGGCCAGGAAAGTACCCGCACTCTTTTTTTAAGAAGCCACTGTGTTGTAACACTTGTCTTGCCAAAATAAGCAGGGGCGTCCATGATAACGTTGCTTGGATGACAACATATGTTGCTCCAAAACCTGCATGTACCTTTCAGCATTAATGGTGCCTTCACAGATGTGTAAGTTACCCATGTCTTGGGCACTAATACACCCCCATACCATTACAGATGCTGGCTTTTGAACTTTGCGCCTATACCAATCCGAATGGTGGATTTCCTCTTTGTTCTGGAGGACACCACGTCCTCTGTTTCCAAATATAATTTGAAATGTGGACTCGTCAGACCACAGAACACCTTTCCACTTTGCATCAGTCCATCTTAGGTGAGCTCGGGCACAGCCAAGCTGGCGGCGTTTCAGGATATTGTTGATAAATGGGTTTGGCTTTGCAGAGTAGAGTTTTAACTCGCGCTTACAGATTTAGCGACCAACTGTAGTTAATGACAGTGGTTTTATGAAGTGTTCCTGAGCCCATGTGGTGATATCCTTTACACACTGATGTAGTTTTTTTTTTTATGAAGTACCGCCTGATGGATCAAAAGTCCGTAATATCATCGCTTACGTGCAGTGATTTCTCCAGATTCTCTGAACTTTTTGATGATTTTACAAACCGTAGATGGTAAAATCCCTAAATTCCTTGCAATAGCTCGTTGAGAAATGTAGTTCTAAAACTGTTCGACAATTTGCTTACAAAGTGGTGACCCTCACCCCATCCTTGTTTGTGAATTACTCAGCATTTCATGGAAGCTGCTTTTATACCCAATCATGGCACCCAACTGTTCCAGATTAGACTGCACACCTGTGGGATGTTCCATATAAGTGTTTGATGAGCATTCCTCAACTTTATCAGTATGTATTGCCACCTTTCCCAACTTCCTGTCACGTGTTGCTGGCATCAAATTCTAAAGTTTATTATTATTTGCAAAAAAAAATTATGTTTATCAGTTTGAACATCAAATATGTTGTCTTTGTAACATATTCACCTGAATATGGGTTGAAAATGATTTGCACATCCTTGTATTCGGTTTATATTTACATCTACCACAATTTCCCAACTCATATGGAAACAGGGTTTGTATTTAATAAACCCACCTTAACATTTGACAACCAAACTGTCAGGTTTGTCACTGACAGTTTATCTTTTGGTTTTTACTCTGTCTTTGTTTCCTGTCAGCGCTCTTATTTTGGTTATTTCCTGCTTTTCTCCCCCTGAGCGCTGTTACCGCTCAGCTGCGGCTGATTGGCACCAGGCCTCACCTGGTGTCAATCAGCTGGCTGCTATTTAAACCTGCTTTGTCCTCCAGTCAGCGCTGGAGTACTGTCGCTACTACTTGTCATCACTACCTGTCATGCTAATACTTGTCGATGTCATTGTCTACTACTTGTCGTTGTTTGCGGTAAGCTGTTCCTGTTTGATAGTTCCTAATAGCTATTTGCTGTTTGCTGTCTCCAAGCTCTTTTGTTTCGTGTTTTCCTGTTAGCTAGATTTTTTTAACCATTAGCTGTTTCCAGTTTTTCTGTTTGCTGGTTCCTGTTTTCAGTTTGGCTATTCCTAGTTCCTGGTTTGTGTCTGCAGGACCTCCAACTCCAACTCTGTCTTTCCTCAGGGAGAGTGCTTATACAGAGTGACAGGTGATTAGATAACAAGGCCCAGGTGGGCCAGCTACGCCTGTCGCTGACTTCGAGGCCGGTCCTGACACAACCTGTTCCGCTGCATGCCCGCAGGCCACGCCCCCTTCCACAAACGTGCTAGCATATTTACTAATGGTAACTTCATTACATTCCGATAGCCTGTACAAATATGCATGAAAACCTCACTAGAGACGTCACACATGGGACGGTTTAGTAAGTATGACTTGTTTTAGTTACATTGTAAACGTAGAAACGTTGCTTGGAGTGATGAATGAAGAATCCATAAAAGTAGAAACGCTATAACGGAATACTTCCGGTTCAAGGAACAAAAAGTACATTTCCAAACGGCAGCACCTGCAGTGAGTGAATTCGCCTAAAAGATGGCGCCATAGCCAGAAATCGCTTTAATGCACAGGCCTACCTGGACTGAAGGCCAGGGGCCTCGCCCAATCAGGGCCCCCCTAAATGCAATGATTGGTATTCATAGCTGTCAATGACAAACAGTTTAGCTTCGTGTAGCGATTATGTACTCTCTCTTTTTCGGCTGTGTCATTTTTTCCTACTCCACATCACCTTGTGAGAGATCAGCATACTACTGTTGAGCTAAAAAACACAGTTTGCCGGATTGTCAGCACTTGAAGTTGACTAGCTTCTATTGCACTCACACAGGCGTGAACAAAATCATTTTAATATAAGTGATATTTTTGCATTGTTGCTGTTCTGTTGAGTGAAATCTTATTTTTTTCCCAAAGTGAGGTTTGGGGAGCAGGGGGCATAGCAGAAACAATAAAACACATTTTCAGTGTCTCTGTCTATATTCTATTAAAACTATTTGGCGAATAAAAAACATTATTGTCACGTCGGGGTTGATTGTTATAGCGCGTATCGTTTTCCCAGGATGCATCCGGAACTCTGGAATCATTGTCTTACCTGTAGAGGTAAGACAATGATTTATTTACCATCAATCCGTCAAGATCCAAAAATACAGAAAAAATTGCAAACAAACACAGGAAAAGTGTGCCGATTGCCTGGGAAGCTAAAGGAATAGCTATCAGGAAGACTTGTCACTCAATCAGAAATCAAACAGTGTACCCACATAACTTGTTGCATAACGCAAGCAAGACAGCCAGACTGAGTGTGGCGAAAAAGCATGAATAAATAGCTCTCTGATTAGTGCCCGGGGGCAGGTGAGCGTCCTGAACACTAATCAGAAGCAGATGAAAATAATTTCCCCCCATGGCAACTAAAACACAAACTCAGGGGTGCTGAAAACAGAATCAATCAATCAATCAATCAATCAATGTTTATTTATATAGCCCTAAATCACAAGTGTCTCAAAGGGCAACGACATCCTCGGTTCAGAGCCCACATAAGGGCAAGAAAAAACTCACAAACCAGTAGGATGTCAATATGAAAGACTATGAGAAACATGCAATGGACGTCGAGTGGGTCTATCATAATATTTTGAAAGTCCAGTCCATAGTAGATCCAACATAAAAGTGAGAGTCCAGTCCATAGTGGGGCCGGATCAAAGATGTCCCCAACCAATGCACAGGCGAGCGGTCCACCCCGGGTCCCGACTCTGAACAGCCAGCACTTCATCAATGGCCACCGGACCTGTGCCCGCTCCTCCCCCCTTCCACAAGGGAGACGGGGGCAGAAAAGAAAGGAAACAGCAGATCAACTTGTCTAAAAAGGGGGGTCTATTTAAAGGCTAGAGTATACAAATGAGTTTTAAGATGGGACTTAAATGCTTCTACTAAACTAAGGGAGTCAAACTAAAATAAAACATGATCCGGGCAACGAATCATGACAATTATGGCCGTGAGCAAAGAAAAATACATCAATTAGCTGGACCATTTTATAGGCCACAGGGTTCAAAGCATGGGAAAATACTATAGTTCGGAAAATACAGTAATACAGTAATCTGGATCATCTTGGTCAATTTGAAATCCAATCCTGTTTATTTGTATAGCACATTTAAACAACATAAATGTTTCCAAAATGCTGCACAACAATATTAAAACCAATATTCAAATATCCTTAGCTCCACCAATGGCTGAATAAAAAATAATAAACAATTTAAAAACAATATAAAAATAAATATTATTAAAAAACAAATTCAAAGGGTAAAATCTTTTTTTTTTAAAACACAGAAAACAGAGGACCACACAACTCACATACTGTTAAAAGCCAAATAATAAAAGTGGGTCTTAAGACGAGACTTAAAACATACTATTTAAGGCTATTTACCCCGCATAAATGTTCCTCTCTTTGTAGGTGGTTAAAAACCATATGGCTTTTGAGTCATTTCCGACTAAAGGTGGCTGAGGTCAATTGTCATAGATCAGAGCTTCAAAATCAATAGGGTGAAAGGGTTCTAGTGAGGGTTCTTATACATGCATCTTCAGTATATTTGCTCAATGTATGTCTGATCATATTGGTGAAGTCAACAGTTGCTAAAATATTCCTTTTTAAAATAATGTATGTCCACAGGGAGTGAGAGCAAGAAAACCTGTTGATTTTATGTACCAACAGAATACAAGTGTTTGAAATGTAATTCATTATAAACCAACCAGCTTTCAAGTAGCTAAGTGGGACATTTTCCTATTAATTACAATTTCCAGCCGATATTTGTTTGTTGCTTTGAAGTGTCAAAATAATAAAGATGTTGCTTGTTTTCCGCAAATTAAGACATGTTTTATTTTTTCCCCTTTCCTGTTTTCTCTGTTTGCCTCTTTTGGGACAAAAATAATGCCTATTAAAAATCGCAACCTCCCCGTGCGACATTCTGCTTGCAACACTTTCTGCCGTTAATGAGTAATAAGGAACAGAAGGAGCGTCTTCGCCGTCTTTCTAAACTGTTCTAAACTTTGGGGACTGCATGTTTTCTGCACTGGATAATTAATGGCTGCAGACAAATGGCTGCTTGATTGAGCGACTCATCCTACTATTTTCAATCACCATCTGCTGCATGGTTCAGCAAAATACCCCTAAAAGAACGTTAATTACCTCGAGTATGCCCGCAACGTATTAATTAGAGTCACGGCAACACAAAGGATTGTCTTAGGGATGATGTCTGTAGGTTTTAGATGGATTAGCATTCAAGAGCCTTGCTGATGGGTTGTTTTGATGCCATACACACGTTTTCATACCTCGCCGACTCCAGGCCAATGACAATGAGCCTTTTTGACCACATGCAAAGATGGGGTCCATGTCTTTGCTTTTCAATATCATTGTTTTTTTTTTTCAATCCACAACAATTAGAACGCGTTGGTAGTTTTCGTTCAACACCCCGACAAATATGCTTAATTCCGTGATAGAAGTAGGTCAGTGGTTCGCCACCTTTTGTCAGTGATGTACTCCCTGTGAATATTTTTTTAATTTAAGTATCCCCTAATCAGAGCAAATCATTTTTGGTAAGTTTATGAACTTACATTCATATTTTGTTGAAGTATTATTCAATAGATATATTCATAAAGGATTTTTGAATTGTTGCTATTTTTAGAGTATTTTAAAAAAATCTCACGTACCCCTTGACACACCTTCAAGTACCCCCAGGGGTACGCTTACCCCCATTTGAGGACCACTAAAGTAGGTCATTAAGAGTTCATTATGCAGTGGCTTGAAGCTTGCGTTTGATGAGCCTTCTTACATAAACATGTGACTTGTGTTTTTGAATGCAGGGGCAAACCTTGAATAATACCACGCTGACCCGGCAATAACACAACCCAGAATATATCAAGATGACCCTTCTTTTTTTATAAACTGTTTAAAAATAAAAAAAGGTTCTAATTATGTCCCGGTTTGCTTATAAAAGCAATAATTCAATTAAAAGTACCACCATATACTTTAAGACAACATTTATTTTTTCATTAGGCCATTGAAAGGTTTTACAAAAAAGATTATTTGATGACTCCAACATCAGTCATCGTCACCATTATCTTGAAATGGGCATAATCATCACAGATGTGTGTGTGCGTGTATTTGTGTGTTCTAGTATTTCTACCCTTCTTGACACATCATGAAGGAAAAGTACCTTCCATATGAGGACCTGTGAACAAGTTAGGACCGAAATCATGGTCCCCATGATCATTGCATCTGATCGAGAATGTCTTATGTTGGTGAAATCTATCAAAATTAGGGTGGTCCCAAAAAGGAGGGATTTTTCAAATTGACTGTGTCGGTTTTAAAAGTGCTCCCCCTCCGGTCAACATATGAAATAACAAGCGTGTGTAAGAATTTGAATTGCACCCCCTTTGGGCAAAATTAATAAAATAAATATGTATAGAGAGACATACTGTAATAACTTGACATAAATAATGAAGATTAAGAACTATCCATCCTTCCATGTTCTACCGCTTGTCCGTTTTGTTGTCGCGGGGGGTGCTGTAGACTATCTCAGCTGCATAAAAAAGTTAATCTTTGAAACTGGACTCACTGGTGACGGTGGCAGAGAAGAGGACTGTTGACAAACTAGTGAGCATCCTGAATGATGCCAGTCACCCTCTGCATAGCGTTATCAGTAGCCAGAGGAGCCTGTTCAGTGCTAGACTGCTTCATCCCAAGTGCAGGACTAATAGACTCAAGAACTCCTTTGTCCCACACGCCATTAGACCGTACAACTCCTCTCTGGGACGGGGGGCGAGGGGTATTAGGATGACAGGGGATGCAAAACATTAACAGTGCAATACGTTTTCATAACATGGTCACTACTGCCTACTTTGTCTTGTTATATTCTTATTTTACTGTTATATTGTTATTCCCATTGTTTTTATTCTTTTTGTAATATTTGTCTATTTTGTTTCCTTTTAAACCCCCATTATTTACTTTTTACTTTTTTTCTTTAAATTGATCTCAACTCTGTACATGGCTGCTGGAATTTTAATTTTCCTGAAGGAACTCTCCTGAAGGAATCAATAAAGTACTATCTATCTATCTATCCATCTATTAGGTTAAAAACTAATCACAACAAATTAAAGGAAAAATGTATTCACTAAAAGCTTAACTTTTTTAAATTTGTTTAGTATGGATGGATAATTAATTATGTAAATACAAATCTTCATATTTTTCGAAAGGGTGGTTCTAATAAGGCAGGCATTTTTCGGAGGTCACAAGAAGAAAACAAATACAAGAGTGTATGTGGGTGTGTTGTATTTCTACCCTTCTTTGTAGTCGTTTTTCACATGTTAAAAATCAATAAAACATAACATTAAATTTATACAACGTTGAACTGTCAACATCAAATTGCTGACATCGAGTGTTCAACGTTTTTCCGCATTATAAGCCGCACTTAAACTCCTTTTTTCCCCTCAAAACTCGACAGTGCGTCTTATAACCCGGTGCGCCTGATGTACGGAATAATTCTGGTTTTGCTTACTGACCTTGAAGCAATTTTATTTGGTACATGGTGTAATAAGTGTGGCCAGTAGATGGCAGTCAAAATTAAGAGATATGTGTAGACTGCAATATGATGGCAATATGACTCAAGTAAACACCAACATTTTATATGTTCCATTGAAAATAGAGAACATTACACAAATGAACTATTAAATCGCACCGCTTGATGGATTTTCGGCGCATTAAACATACAAGTATTATAATGGTGAGTGGATAAGGTAAGACATATTATCTGGTGTTTTTTTTCGCAATATTATGCAAAAGCAACTTTTCTTACCTTCTGGTACATGCTGATCTGTATTTGGGATCTGCATAAATCCTGAAAAAATTGCGCCGTCTGCCTTTTGTAGTCCGTGCCGAAACCGTAGTCAGTAAGTTTCTTTATTTTCTTTACCTTCTTGTTATGGGACATTCATCCTTCTCTGTTGCCATTTTTGATATAAAGTAGTGTAAAGTTCTAACTTAAATCTGTCAGTAAACTCGCCATGAAAGCGCTAAAACATACTGGTATGGTGAATGTACACTATTCACCCAAGGAGCTTGAGTTATTAGAGTTCCGGTCGGACGGTTTTTCAGAGGACACATTTCCGGCGATGTTGTTGTTTCCGGATGAGGAAATGCTGCTACGTTATTGATTTAAGTTAAGTCTGATTGTCTTTTAAACAGTTAGCTCCATCTTTTGACAATTCTTCCACTCCCGTGTTTGCACGCCACACCGCTTGGGACGGCGTGGCGCAGTGGGAAAGTGGCCGTGCGCAACCCGAGAGTCTCTGGTTCAATCCTGACCTAGTACCAACCTATTCACGTCCGTTGTGTCCTGAGCAAGACACCTCACCCTTGCTGCTGATGGGTGCTGGTTAGCGCCTTGCATGGCAGCTCCCTCCATCAGTGTGTGAATGTGTGTGTGAATGGGTAAATCTGGAAGTAGTGTCAAAGCGCTATGAGTACCTTGAAGGTAGAAAAGCGCTATACAAGTACAACCCATTTATCATTTATTTATTTACAACAAATATGATGGAGAAAAGACGCTGCCGAAGGTGATCCACGTAAATAAGACCGCCCGCAAAACGGCGCATCTGCAAGCGACTGTCAGAAAGCAGCTTGAAGATGATCTGTAAAACATAATCAATGCAACATTTTGAGCAAAGAACCACTATAATATGTTATGGAGACCACAAGGAAGTGTTTTCAATTAAGAAAAAAAAAAAAAGAATAACAGGACTCCTTTAATGCGGCCTATAATCCGATGCACCTTATACATGCAAAAAGATAAAAAATAGACCATTCATCGGCAGTGCGCCTTACAGTATAATCCAGTGCCCCCTATGGTGCGGAAAATACGGTACATACCTTCTGTAAATATTTAAATAACATTGAAATTTCAACGTAACTAAGAATCAATGACATTTGAACAATACTACCAGAAGACACGGGGCTAATTTAGCTTCCTCCTCTTCACACTGCTGACCTACGACTGCGCCGCTGAATAAACTATATATATATATATATATATATATATATATATATATATATCTTGATTGGATTATTCAGAGATTTTACCCCACACATACATACTTATATATATATATGTAGGTGTGGGAAAAATCACAAGACTACTTCATCTCTACAGAAGATTTTAATGGAAGCATTCACATACAATGGTTTATATAGGGTACAGAGTGGGTGGGTACAGGCAGGCGTAGGGGCGTGGTGATTGGCTCATGTGTTACCTAGGAGGTGTTTCCGTCTGTGGCGGCATGTTGAAATGATTTCACTGCACTTGTTGAGGGATGATAGATCTGGATGATATATAATAAACAGTTTCTCTTTTAAGCATAGGTTGCATCTTTTATTACCACTGTTGTAAGGTGTGCTGGATGCAAGAATTTGCCATGTTATTGAACATTATTGTCTTTTTGAGGTTCCAAATGTGTTTGCTGAGTTCTGTAGAAGTCCGCAAAGTCTGGTTTCTAAAGGAGGCCTTGTGACCTACGCCTGGCTGTACCCAACCACTCTGTGCCCTATATAAACCATTGTATGTGAATGCTTCCATTAAAATCTCCTGATGATTGAGGGAACCCCTCATGAAACAGTTCTGTAGAGATGAAGTAGTCTTGTGATTTTTCCCACACCTACATATTGCGCTCTACCACAGTATCGAGCACTATTCTCTGGATAATCCAATCAAGACATATATATATATATATATATATATATATATATATATATATATATATATATATATATATATATATATATATATATATATATATATATATAGTATATGAATGTAAAGTATGTATATTATTTATGACAAAATAACTATCTCTTGCTACTAACTATTGTATATCATTTAATGTTAAAGTCATGTCAGTGAATGAATGTTTCTCAAAGACATATTTTGAGTACTTTTGAAGCATAAAACCACTCATAGGGACCTCCGGCTTCAAACCACTTCCTTTGAAATGCCGAAGCTCGCAATCCCGTGCCGTTTTTCGCATATTTGTCGGATCAAGGCGCCATAATGGCTCCGTTCAAGCATTCCTGATGGCTGCAAAAGAGAGAGGAGCTGAGTGCTCTCTCCTTTTATTTTCCATATCCCAGCCCCGCTCTCTTTCGACAGACCCGAACTTGAACCCGCGACTCGCACACAGCGAGCCATCACTCCGTAATAGACGCTTCCACATGGACAGTTATTGTTTGTTTACTACTATTTATGTCAATGTACAGTCTGTGGAAAATGGCTCCATAATATAATCAGTCATCCCCCTGCTGTCCCTTTCTGCCGTCCATCAGGCTAATGACCAGCAGGAATTGTTTGTGCGTCCTTCCCGCCGTAATGAGGCAGTGATCTCATTCTTATGTCTGGAAAATGAAAGAAAAAACATTGTAGTTCCTGGAAAACGGTGCTACTTTTAGTTACAACGACCACTATCAAATTTATTGGCGAAATCTTTTAGTTCAGACTCATACTGCTTCTGATCTGTCCTCCCACTGGTGAGAGACCATTAATGTTGTATCATTTGATACAACATTGTATCAAATTGTTGTTGTACCAGGATGTTGACATTTTAATCGGAGTACCTTCCATTACTTCTGTATTATTACCATAACTTATTATGTTTGTTTTAATACCACGCATTCACGGGGAGGACATGCAAACTCCACACAGAAAGATCCCGAGCCCAGGATTGAACCCTGACTACTCAGGACCTTCGTATTGTGAGGCAGATGCACTAACCCCTCATCCACCGTGAAGCCCGTTGGGAAATTGTGTTAGATGTAAATATAAACAGAATAGAATGATTTGCAAATCATTTTCATCCCATATTAAGTTGAATATGCTACAAAAACAAAATATTTTATGTTCAAACTGATTAACAATTTTTTTTTTGCAAATAATCATTAACTTTAGAAGTTAATGATTATTTGCAAAAAAAAAAATTGTTTGGAAAGGTGGCAATAAATACTGATAAAAGTGAGGAATGCTCATCAAACAAAGTATGGGGTGAGGGTCACCACTTTGTAAGCAAATTGTCGAACAGTTTTAGAACATTTCTCAACGAGCTATTGTAAGGAATTGAGGGTTTCAACATCTACGGTCCGTAAAATCTTCAAAAAGTGAAGAGAATCTGGAGAAATCACTGCACGTAAGCGATATTACCGACTTTTGATCCCTCAGGCTGTACTGCATCAAAAACCGACATCAGTGTGTAAAGGATATCACCACATGGGCTCAGGAACACTTCATAAAACCACTGTCAGTAAGTACAGTTGGTTGCTACAACTGTAAGTGCAAGTTAAAACTCGACTATGCAAAGCCAAACCGATTTTTCAGCAATTTCCTGAAACGCCGCTGGCTTGGCTGTGCCCGAGCTCACCTAAGATGGACTGATGCAAAGTGGAAAGGTGTTCTGTGGTCTGACGAGTCCACATTTCAAATTATATTTGGAAACAGAGGACGTGGTGTCCTCCAGAACAAAGAGGAAAATAACCAGATTGTTATAGGCGCAAAGTTCCAAAGCCAGCGTCTGTGATGGTATGGGGGTGTATTAGTGCCCAAGACATGGGTAACTTACACATCTGTGAAGGCACCATTAATGCTGAAGGGTGCATACAGGTTTTGGAGCAACATATGTTGTCATCCAAGCCACTTTACCATGGACGCCCCTGCTTATTTCAGCAAGACAAGTGTTACAACAGTGTGGCTTCGTAAAAAAAGAGTGTGAGTACTTTCCTGGCCCGCCTGCAGTCCAGACCTGTCTCCCATGTGTGGCGCATTATGAAGCGTAAAATACGACAGTGGAGACACCGGAATGTTGAATGACTAAAGCTCTACATAAAACAAGAATGGGAAATAATTCCACTTTCAAAGCTTCAACAATTAGTTTCTTCAGTTCCCAAACGTTTATTGAGTGTTGTTAAAAGAAAAGGTGATGTAACACAGTGGTGAACATGCCCTTTCCCAACTACTTTGGCACCTGTTGCAGCCATGAAATTCTAAGTTAATTATTATTTGCAAAAAAAAATAAGTTTATGAGTTTGAATATAAAATATCTTGTCTTTGTAGTGCATTCAATTGAATATGGGTTGAAAAGGATTTGCAAACCATTGTTTTCCGTTTATATTTACATCTAACACAATTTCCCAACTCATATGGAAACGGGGTTTGTAGTTGTAGTCAATAAGTTCCTTATTTTTCTCTTTCCTTTTGTTTTGTGGCAGACATGCATGCTAAAATACTCAATTGTTTGGCATTACTAATAAAAAGTAGCGTATATTTCTCTATCTGTAGACTATATGGAAGTGTTAAAAACTACAACACTTCTGACAGGGTGGAGATGCTTTCGAAGGGGGCTTAGCCTGGAGGAGGACTTTGGCACGTAAATAAAACCGCCAACAAAACGGCACATTCCTGAAGAGACGGTCAGAAAGCATCTTAATGGTGGTCTGTAAAACAAAATACATGCAAACATTTTGAGCACAGAACCACCATTACATGTTATGTAGACTACAAGGAACTGTTTAAAATGTGGAAAAACAAATAATAGTATGACCCCTTTAAAGCACCACTACTTGATATGCTTAGATTTGTTTCATTGTATCCATTATTGTATTTACAACCAGCAAAGTATGTAAAAATACTGTCTAAACATCACAAAATGCCACAAATTCAGTCGGCCATTTTGAATATTCTGCTCCGGATATCTTCGGCAATTTCAGTAGATACTACGTCACTGGAGTAACCCTTCTGCACTCCGACGATAGTATCAGATCAGTCATACTAGAAATACCCACAAATTGGAAAGAGATGTGCCGTATATCATTCAGAGTCCCCACAGGTATATATGACAAAAACACATTTGCATGGCTTTGTTATGCATTCGAAATTGTAAATAAATAGCGAACAATTGAGTCAACAGATCGAGCATCCTCTGTACACTCCCTAAAAATACCCAGAAACCGCCAACAATACTCTACTTACGTGTCGTCACCTGAAAATTAACCAAGTAGGAGTGATATTGTTATTACAAGCGCCAATGCAGAAGGACTATTTTAGCGGCAAATTGATAGCCGTGAGCTCATGCTAGCCTACTTGGTTATTGTTGACAAATTTGAGGCGGCGGCTGCTTCTGCTTCGTCTCAAACTTTCTACACCTTTTCTTGAGATTATAATTTATGCATCGCTCACCTGGTAGTAGACAAATGTGGCCATGGACCGAGAGGCTCGTCGACTTTCATATCCCCTGAGATGGTGAAAAAGACGCCAGTAGCTGCAGCTTTTTTGTAATGCTTTGTAACGATTGTCCATGATTCTTCATCCAAACGGAATTATGTGAGCATCCCATCGGTCGGCATCCAAAGGAGAGAGGAATTTATACAGTAAATGTTTTATTATGGTTAGTTTGTATGTTTAGCACCATTCGTACCAATGCTGCTGATCCCACAGCGTCACAATAAAGCTACATCTGCTTAGCACTTGGCTTCTAAAACTTATTGCTCATACTCTTTGAATTCGGGCTCAAAATTATAAGGTTCTGGATGAGAATCTTTTCTCAAACTAATTGTTGTTGGCTCTCACAAAGTCTACTTGATTAGCATTGTTGTTGATGGAGAAGGGCTCTGTGGTTTCTGACGCTACATCATGGATCACGTGACTGGATCCTGATTATCTCTCAAAATGGCTCGGGAATCTCTGTGAGATTGATACTATTTTGAGGAAAACTATTTATCCGCAAACTTTGGAAGTCTTTTGGTTTTATACATCAGACATATATGATATTAGCTTAAATTTATAGGCAGCTTGTTTTTTTATTCTGCTACTTTAGATGGGATGTCTGCAACCTTTTATGCGGATGCCTAGAGGACGCTAACTTTCCAATGTATTTTAAACATTATTGCCTGCTCTTTTCCAGCATGCAATGACATAACTGCACCTTTGCGTAACGCATGCATGCACATTAGAGATAAGTAATTTTTAAGTCAATATATTTAGAAATTGTATTAAAAAAAGACACTGTTAAAATGTATGTTCTGTTACATGAGCTTATAATTTTTGGTGTTGAAAAATGTAACTGAGCAAGCAACTGCCCATTTAAGTGCAATATTTTATAAAAAATGATATACTGTGTATATATAAGATGTAAATATTACATATGTTATATTTTATATTGCTACTATGGTACATGTTTAGTCTACTTAATACCTGCATTATCCTTTTCATCCTTACCCTTTCCATCCTTTGAAACTGAGCTACTGTGTGGAACAATTTCCCTTGTGGATCAATAAAGTTCGTCTAAGTCTAAGTCTAATCTTGGATAAAAGTCTGAATCAAATCTTGGACAGGCTGCTATGCAAAATTAGTATGGCTCTTGCTTTGACAAAGACAGGCTATTAAAAATGTCATGGCAAGCTGCTTTCACTTATTGGATCATTCAAAAATCTGGAAGCTTTTTATTTTGACATGCTTTTGCATAAACAACTGTAAAGCGGTACAATCAAAAAGCAGTACTTTTCTTGTTATTACACAGACAATGTGTTATTAGCTGTAGCCTTATTATTGTTTATACTGATTTTGCTTCTTGCATTGACGTTGAATCAATTAAGTGCTGACATTTTTAAAATCAATATTATACAAGTTACCTTAACCGAGCTAAGAGGAAACAAGTAAACAGCGAAAACGAAAACACCCGAGACTCTACCTTGAATGAAAGATCAAAGAAAAGCACCTGTGTCTAGAAAAGTCCTAGAAAATCACATATTTTAATAACAGTGATAACATCTGAGATGGCGCTTCTGCTTCTATGTCAATCTCCATCGGAATGCCGAGGCTGTTCGAAGACGAGCCACACATGCTCGTAGAGGACCACAATGTAGTCCACAAAACATCTTCCAGTTGTCAATAATACTTCATATAAACGATATGACCTGCCCAGCAACCCAGTTTTCATGTTGTGCTTCAGTATGTCAGAGTACTGTAGCAGCACTGTGCAGTCAGAGACCGTGGTTCTCCCAGGATCTTGCTCGACTGTTGGCAAGACAGACTTTGTTTTTGTATTCCTCGTCTTCTGGTTGCCTCCACACACACTTAACACCATGCTATCTGAACCAATTACGTTTATCTCGGTTTTGTCAGACCACAGGAAACGTTCCAGTTATTCATGTCCTCAGTCTGCTGGTCTGTTCCTGGCTTTCTTGTTTGCCGTTCTGCATCTCATTATCAGGACTCTGGCCATCTTCTTACAGTTTTCGACATCTTTATGTAGAAGTGCAATTTTTTTTTGTGCCATTCTAAGGACGTTCTTTGCCATGTTGAACATCCGGCGACATTTACACTATTAAACAAGCCTTACATTGACTTATTTATGTTGAATAATTTTTTCACTGTTTCCCCATTAAGATATTATAAAGTAAGGGGTACATCATTTTGTGGAAGTAGTGTCTGTGTAGCATTAAAGTTCAACAAAACAATAGTAATAATGAATCAATGGCATTAAATCTCTGAGAAACGGATATAAAAATATAGTCCAGTGACTGTGATGGAAAGAGGGGTGAGATTCTGGGGATGTTTTCATTGTGCCAAAAGGCCAAGAAGAGTGAGACCTCCCTCTGAAATGAAATCTCTCCGGAGGGTCTTAATAAAAAAACCAATCACACACATACTTCCCCTCCTTCAAAGTTTAATGCACATTTTCACATATTTACTCTTGAAAGAAGAGTGCTCCATGGCAGACTGCAATTTTCTTTAAATTCAAATAAATCTTTTAGATATGTATTGAACTGTCTGTAACATATATTGAAACACTAGGCCTTTGCTTCTTTAAGGGGTCAACTGGCTTTTATGTGTCTTTAAGGGGAGCTTCAATTTTTGGGGGGAATTTGGCCTATCACTCACAATCTTCATTAGAGACAAAACATGCGTTTTTTCTTTTTAAAGGATTCTAAAGATTAAAAAAATGCTTGCCTTAAAAGCCCTTTAAAAAACTTTAATATATATATATATATATATATATATATATATATATATAGCCCTGTGATGAGGTGGCGACTTATCCAGGTTGTACCCCGCCTACCGCCCGAATGCAGCTGAGACAGGCGCCAGCAACTCCAAAAGGGACAAGCGGTAGAAATGGATGGATGGATGTGTGTGGATGTGTGTGTGTATATATATATATATATATATATATATAACGCCTCGGGATCCCCCAGGAAGAGCTAAACAAAGTGGCTGGGGAGAGGGAAGTCTGGGTTTCCCTGCTTAGGCTGTTGCCCCCGCGACCCGACCTCGGATAAGCGGAAGATGATGGATGGATGGATATATATATATATATATATATATATATATATATATATATATATATATATATATATATATATATATATATATATATCAGTGATTAAAAATCCCTCATTAATATTATCATTAGACATTTATACATTTTTTTAAAAAAGAACAATAGTGTCACAGTGGCTTACACTTGCATCGCATCTCATAAGCTTGACAACACACTGTGTCCAATGTTTTCACAAAAAGAAAATAAGCCATATTTTCGGTTCGTTTAATAGTTAAAACAAATTTACATTACTCCAATCAGTTGATAAAACATTGTCCTTTACAATTATAACAGATTTTTTTTTTAAAATCTACTTCTCTGCTAGCATGTCAGCAGACGGGTAGATCCTGCTGAAATCCTATGTATTGAATGAATACAGAATAATTTTGAATAGGAAAAATATCGTTTTTGAATCGAGAATCGAGTTGAATCGAAAAAATAGATATATTATGGAATCGCGACCCAAGAATCGACATTGAATCGAATCGTGGGACACCCAAAGATTTGCAGCCCTAATATATATATATATATGTATATATATATATATATATATATATATATATATATATATATACGTATATATATATATATACACACGCATGTATATATTCACACACATATTCATATATACATATACAGTATATGCGTGTATATATGTGTATATATACACATATACAGTATATGTGTGTGTGTGTGTATATATATATATATATATATATATATATATATCCAATTTTTCACGAATTGAACTGAAATATATAAAACTGACTATATATATACAAAATACCAATTCCCCTCAAATAATGTTCACAAATCTGTCTTAGCCTGTGTTATTGAGCATTTCTTATTTACTTAGATAATCCATCCCACCTCACAGGTGTGGCATATGAAGATGCTGATTAAACAGTATGATAATTGCACAGGTGTGCCTTACACTGTCAGCAATAAAAGTCGCTTATGAAATGAACAGTTTTGCTTTACTGGAGTCTTGGGGGGTCAGAAAAGCAGTCAGTATCTGGTGTGACCAACATTTGCCAAATTTTGTGCAAAACAACTCCCTCGTATAGACTTAATCAGGTTGTTGATTGGGTGGCCTGTGGAATGTTGGTCAACTCCTCTTCAATGACTGTGCCATGTTTCTGGATATTGGCAGGAACTGGAACACGCTGTCGTACACGCCGATCCACAGCACCCCAAACATGCTCAATGGGTGACATGTCCGGTGAATATGCTGGCCATGTAAGAACTGGGATATTTTCAGCTTCCAGGGATTGTGTACAGATCCTTGCAACATGGGACCATGCATTATCATGCTGCAACACTAGGTGATGGTCTCAGGTGAATGACACAACAATGGGCCCTCAGGATCTCGTCACGGTATCTCTGTGCATTCAAAATGCTATCAATAAAATAACATACACCTGCCCAAACCATAACCCCACCCCCACCATGGGCCACTCCATTCACAACAATGACATTAGCAAACCATTCTCCCACACACCCTGTTTGCCATCTACCCTGAACAGTGAAAACTGGGAATCATCTGTGAAGACAACACCTCGCCATCGAGTGTGAGCATTTGCTCACTCGGGTTGGCTATGACAATAAACTGCAGTCAGGTCGAGACTCCAATGATGACGACGAGCATGCAGATGAGCTCTCCTGAGATGGTTTCTCAAAGTTTGTGCAGAAATTCTTTAGTTATGCAAACCAATTGTTACAGCAGCTGTCCGCGAGGCTGGTCTCAGACAAACATGGATGTTCACCTGCTGGATGTGGAGGTCCTTGCCTGGTGTGGTCAAACGTGGTCTGCAGTTGTGAGGCCAGTTGGATGTACTGCCAAATTCTCTGAAACACCTTTGGAGATTGCTTATGGTAGACAAATGAACATTCAATTCACGGAAAACTGCTCTCATGGACATCCCTAGCAGTCACCGTGCCGAATGCACGCTGCCTTGAAACTTGCGACATCTGTGTCATTGTGCTGTGTGATAAAACTTCACATTTTAGAGTGGCCTTTTACTGTGTGCAGCCCAAGGCACACCTGTGCAATAATAATGCTTTTCAATCGTTATCTTGACACATATACATATATATATATATATATATATATATATATATATATATATATATATATATATATATATATATATATATATATATATATATATATATAAATAAATATATATATATACATATATATCCATCCATTTTCTACCGCTTATTCCCTTTTGGGGTCGCGGGGGGTGCTGGCGCCTGTCTCAGCTACAATCGGCCGGAAGGCGGGGTACACCCTGGACAAGTCGCCACCTCATCGCAGGGCCAGCACAGATAGACAGACAACATTCACACTCACATTCACACACTAGGGCCAATTTAGTGTTGGCAATCAATCTATCCCCAGGTGCATGTCTTTGGAAGTGGGAGGAAGCCGGAGTACCCGGAGGGAACCCACGCATTCACGGGGAGAACATGCAAACTCCACACAGAAAGATCCCGAGCCTGGATTTGAACCCAGGACTGCAGGACCTTCGTATTGTGAGGCAGACGCACTAACCCCTCTGCCACCGTGAAGCCCTTGTGTATATATATATATATATATATATATATATATATATATATATATACATATATATATACTCTGCTTGTCTTCGTGAAATGCTTCCCTTGGACTTCCGGCTGGCAAAGAGTCAAACTGTGAATGCCAAAGACGGACGGACGGAAACTTTCAAACACATTTTCCCTTTATTGGCATTGTGAGGCGAATGAGAATTGCACATTTAAAAAAAAACAAAAAAACATGAAAATTGACAAGAAAAGTGGAACAAGAAAAGGTAGAACCACAAAAGGCATTGGTAAGAACTTGGCAGAAGGCAACGTGGATAAAACACACACATCTCTCAACACACGCACACACACACACACACAAACATATTGTCCTTCCCAAACAAAACATGGACACCAAAGCAGTGACTTAGTCCTCAAAAGTTCTCAATAGTACAAATTAGAATCTTGATATTGCTACTCTACACCATTTACAAAGCGGTTTTTTTTATTTATTATTAATACATTTATTTAAAGCCAAATCTACACAATGGGTCACGATACCCATAAACACTATACAAGATATCAACAAAAACAACACAAGAACGTTTTCTTCCTCTTTTTCTTAACGTTCTTACGTCTGATGGGAGCCTCATTACTTTCTGAAATATTGAAGTTTTTTTCAAGACCAACTTTGAAAGGTCTTAAAACAGGGGTGAGGAGCTACCATTGGTTGCAATTTTTTTGCGTTGTTACTTTTTGGGACCGTTTTTTAAAATTGCACGACGGGCCCACTTAAATGCACAAGCGTACCATATTTGGCCCAAGCTTAGCAGCTTCCTCACCCCTGACTTTAAAGGGAACAGCAATGTGGTCTTGAATAAGAAACCAAATAAATAAAATAAAAATAAAAATCAGCGCTTAAAATACACTTTTGAAAAATAATTATTGCTTATATATATATATATATATATATATATATATATGCATATATATTCCCCCATTTGTATTATTACCGTGAATGATATTACTATTATTTTTATTATTGTACATCAAATACTTTGTAAAAAATTCAAGAAAAAAAATTGTAAACTTTTGTTTGGCATTCACAGAATCAAACGCGAACAGAGCAATGTGGAAAAAGTCCTGCAAGAAAAAATTAAAAATATTTATTGCTCTTAAGTGAAAGAAGAGGAAACCAAACTGGCACCAAAATGAGACTTGATTGTTCCAGAAAAAAGGCATAGAAGGTTATATTATTCCCCCCCCCACCACCACCACCTCCACCACCACCACCTTCTGTTTGTTTATTGTACACCCTGTCTCGTAATTTTCTTTTGAATAAAATTACAAATAAATAATGACCAACGGCAGTCATAAATATTGCTGATTCCAAAATAAATACATAAAATAAATAGTCCACTTGCTCTCCCTGTTGAATCAATGAGAAACTTATCAAATAAATTGCATATATGTGTTGTACACAGTATATAAACACAATATAATCGTGATTGCTTTGTGTTTTTATAGAAAAAAAAAATTATTAAAAAAATGGGGTATTTTTTCTTTAAACATGATGAAAAGCACAAACTGAACAATTGTTCATGTGCGCCCTCAGAAATAAGCAGCGTGTTCATCTGTTTTGTTGCCTTTTTTGTTTACAATCATCAAATGTCCCAACATCAAAATTCCTGTTTGACAGGAGCGCACTGTTATTTTTTTTAGGATCTACTGCAAAAAGTCAAGAATCTTCAGTGACAACATGTTGCTGCTGTTTTTGGGACGTACTGCAAAAAGTTCAAGATCCTTAATGTGACAGGAGTTCTCTGACTCGCAGTAGGGGCTAAAAACCAGTGCATGATCACCATACTACAGGAGTTGTCTGTTGTTTTTAATGACATTTTGCAAAAACGCTGGTCGAAGATCCTCTATATGACAAGAGTGGTATGACTAGTGTTCTATTTTACATCAGTGAACCTGTAACCATGTGACTACAACCCTTGAGTTAGGAGCGATAAGCCAAATTAACCCGCTTCACACTCTATGCCAATGATGTGTGCACACTCTCTTTTTTATCCTCCAGTTCACGTGTGTACATTTGTAAAGGTGAGGTCACCAAGTATTGAATTGGGTTCTGGTACTGGCCTGGTGTCCAATATAATCTATTTAGTTTTTCTGTTCTGTATTTTGAATTGCCTTATCTTATTGGAAAACATTAGCATGGTTTCTATTATTACTGCTGTATTGTTGAATGTGCTCAAAAAGTAGTGTAAAAAAAATAAAAAAATAAATAAATAAATACAAAAAATATATATATATATATATATATAAACACACATATATACGTATATACACATACATACATATATATATATATATATATATATATACACATACATACACACACACAGATATATGTATATATATATATATGTATGTGTATATAAATATATATATACATATATATGTGTATATAAATATGCATAGGTATATATATATGTACGCATATGTATATGTGTATGCATGTATGTGTATGTATATACATACATACATATATAAATATATATATATATATATATATATATATACACATGAATATATATATATATATATATATGCATATATTTATACATATATATATGCATATGTGCATATATATATAGACATATATATATATATATATACACATGTGTGTATATATATATATATAACCACAGGGGTGCTTAATTTGGCATAATGCTCCAGATTCCAGGGTTGTAATCACATGGTTACATGTTGACGTTTGTTCCTAAAAGTGTGTGTGTATATACATACAAATATGTATAAATGTATTTGTAAACATTCAGTAGGTCCTTCGAAATAGCAGCGCATTCCTGGTATATAAAAGGTATGTTGACTGACTTCTTTGCAGTAGGTCCTTAAAAACAACAAATACCTTCTACAGCATGTGACAGGAGTGCTCTGCTGTTTAAAGGACCTACAGGCGCAAATGTAGGCAAAACATATATTTCAGTTGTGTCATTACTATCGACCGACATTCTGAATTAAGAAAAAATTGACCCCCACATTTGTTTTTTCTTCTTTAAAAAAAGGCTGCGTTTTACAGTGCATAGCTGTAACAAATAAAAACTATTTTCTTATATATATTTATATATGTACATTAAAACAAAAATAAATTTTTTATAGTTATTTGTAGATACATAACTACCTTTTTAAAATGTAGACAATAAGAGATTTCCTTTGTTTGAAAAAAAAAATGTAACAAAGATTTTAAAGGCAAAAAAACAACATACATCTTTTTGAACAAGCTGTTTTCGCCCCCCTTCACCCCAAAGGATTATGGGTTTTGTAATGCTTGGAGAAGATCGTCTTTCATCGTCCCTTTTTGCATCCTCTCAGCAGCGATTGTTCATGTAAACTTCGTAGTAGATTATTTATTCTCCTAGCTCCACAGAGAGTGCACAGACTTCTTAGCGTCTCATCGTCAACGAGAGACGTTGAGGTAATCGCAAAGTCACCCCCAGCCGCCACCGCAACCCCCAGGCGGGCCACCGAAAGGAAGGAACAGAGGCAGGAAGGCAGGCGAGCAGGTTACCTCCTCAGGCTGCCCTGAGCCTCCTGCAGCAAGCTGTCGAAATCCAACAAGTCATACTTGCTTTTGGTGGAGGCCGGATCGAAGTCGTCTGAGTGGGAGTCTACAAGGGAAGAAGGCGGAATGCACTCAGCTTATATTATTTTCTTGCAATGTATATTGTATACGGTAGGACGGCGCGATATAGACAATATCTGATACAAATAATCTAAAGTTGGTCGACGATACAGCTTTTAATACTATCGATATAATGCATGTTGATGACAAATCCTAGCAAGTTTGACCAGGGGCGTCACTAGACCTAATACTGTACTGGGGCACACCTGGGGCACAAATAATTAATGCGAGCGTGCAACGCGCGCAAGCAAAAACATTTTTAGCACTTATTTATCATAAAAAATACATAAATAGGGCTTTAAACTATGAAATCCTATCAGATTATGTTGTATGGATCTTTGATTAACCACCTGAAATTAACTAATGCATTTGACCTACTTGTGCACTTTTTGACTCCAGACTTCTAAACTGCTACTGGTAAAAGCAAAAAGGAAGAGCAATGAATCTTTTTGAAATATTTATTGCAGTAATCATCTGCAAATTTAACATCTACAAAAGTAAAACAAAAAATAAAGCACCTGTACATCTCTGGGTTCTTTTATATTATTTAATTTCCATTTATGGCAATGTGGCTAATCCTATTTCAGATACACTAAACTATAAAATATACACAAAACAATAAAGCCACAGTAGTAGAATAAATGAACAACTGTTGTGTGTCTGTTCAGGGAATCATTTTCTGAGAAGTAAACTGTAACGTGTCGTTTTCATTTTTGCAAAGTGGTCAATCACTCTGGACAGACATGGAAATATTACAGTAACTGTTATATAGTTGACCAGTGGTTCCCAACTGCTGGGTCGTGACATAAAAGTGGATTGTGTGTCATTTTCAGTGAGTCGCAGTCAGATGTGAGCATGAAAAAAAAAAGTTTAGGGAGAAAAAAATCAAATTGTGGCAACAAAACCAGATATTTTTAGCCATTTTTCTAGTGACTATTCGTGAGTATTTTAGCAAAAGGCAAACCGACTAACAAGTTGGAGGAGGACTCAGGACAGACATGGAAATATATATTTTTTAAATCTAAATGGGGCAACAAAACCCGATATTTTCACCCATCTTTCTGAAAACAAATACAGAAATGTTACTATTTTTTCTGGAAACAAAACCAGATGTTTCAGCTGTAGCCATTTTTCTGGTGACAAAACAAGGTTATTTTATTTAAAGTCACACCGATTAACAAGACAAGTCTACTGTGCTATTTTTCTGTGAAATAAACTTGAATGATTTAAAAATTTGGCTCACGACTTGATGATATGGAAAAATGTTTTTCTTCCTGAAGATAAACCATTTGAGAAGCACTCAACTCACACATGCTTACTCCAAATCATCATTGATGCAGAACCAGCAGACAATAACCAACATTATGTTTCATGTTCATTGGAAATTCCCCCGACAGCTCGTACAGCAAATGAATATGTTTGTCTTGATACAAGGAATAACGTTAGCTAACTTAGCATCAACTTAAGACAATGATGTTGCCTAGCTAGCTAGGACTTCACTTACATCTCTCATTCCTCGCTTCTTCTCTGCTGCAGGCGAATAACTTTCTTAAGTCCATCAAGGAGTTACAGTTTGAGTCAAATCAAAATCAAAATATTGTAATTAACAAACTGTTGTTGGCTAACGTTACCTACCTCACGCAGTGATTCGAATCCCCCCCCCCCCTCTCTCTCTCTCAACTGAAGTCTCGATCCACACGTGAATAAATTACCATATTAAGTAGCCATGAGCTCAGTGTTTCGTGGAGTGAATAGAGTAGCGATCAATTACCATACTAAGTAGTATGTGCGCTGTTGTCTGTTATGTCGACTTAAAACTCTGAAGCGTTTTTTTTTATTGGTGAAATTTTTACTGGGGCACTGCAGATCAACAGTGGGGCACGTGCCCCAGTGAAATATGTCTGGCGACGCCCCTGAGTTTGACAGCAACAAGCGAAAAAACACGTCTTCAACGCAATGCAGCATCCTTGCTAGCGTTAAGCGTTCGTCCACAGTGCAAAGTCGCTCCTAAATCAGTAACCTTAGCCTCCATGGCCGCAAGTAAACTGTTTCTTACAAGTATAATCTACAGAGGACGAGAATAGCTAAACATGTTAATAGTGTTGTCCCGATACCAATATTTTGGTACCGGTACCGGTATGTTTCAAAGGGGTTACAGTACCGAATATGATTCATTAGTATCGTGGTACTGTACTAATACTGATATACCGTACAACCCTACATGCTACATTGAACACCGAAAGATATGCTCATCGCAAATTGAATGTAAACAAATATTAACCATGACGGAACCAAGTAGTATACAGTAGTATCAGGACAATAGCACAGTGGTTAGATCGATATTTTTTACTTAACAAAAAATATTTTGTTGTTTTTGTTATTGTTTACAAACTCAGAAAATACGTCCTTGGCTATAGAAGGGCTTTAAGGGCAAACAAACCAAAGGTTTTGTATCTGAGCCAGTATTAGGAAATAAATATAATATGTAATTGATATTCTTACATTGTATTGTGTTTTTGTCTGATTATAATGTTCAAAATAATATTCAAAATATGCATCGTTCAATGATTTTGGACAACTTAGGTATTAGTATTGGTATCAGCCTCAGCCATCCCGGTAAGGTCTATTCGGGTGTACTGGAGAGGAGGCTACGCCGGATAGTCGAACCTCGGATTCAGGAGGAACTGTGTGGTTTTCGTCCTGATCGTGGAACCGTGGATCAACTCAATACTCTCGGCAGAGTATATGGCAGTTTGCCCAACCAGTCTACCTGTGCTTTGTGGACTTGGAGAAGGCATTCAACCATGTCCCTCGGGAAGTCCTGTGGGGAGTGCTCAGAGAGTATGGTGTATTGGACTGTCTGATTGTGGCAGTCTGCTCCCTGTACGTTCAGTGTCAAAGCTTGGTCCGCATTGCCGGCAGTAAGTCGGACCCGTTTCCAGTGAGGGTTGGACTCCGCCAAGGCTGTCCTTTGTCACCGATTCTGTTCATAACTTTTATGGACATAATTTTTAGGCGCAGTCAAGGCGTTGAGGGGATCCGGTTTGGTGGCTGCAGAATTAGGTCCCTGTTTTTTGCAGATGATGTGGTTCTGACGGCTTCATCTGGCCAGGATCTTCAGCTCTCACTAGATCGGTTCGCAGCCGAGTGTGAAGCGACTGGGATGAGAATCAGCACCTCCAAGTCCGAGTCCATGGTTCTAGTTCAGGAAAGGGTGGAGTGCCATCTCCGGGTTGGGGGGGAGACTCTGCCCAAAGTGGAGGAGTTCAAGTACCTCGGAGTCTTGTTCCCGAGTGAGAGAAAGGTAATGCGGACGCTGTATCGATCTGTTGTGGTGAAGAAGGAGCTGAGCTGGAAGGCAGAGCTCTCTATTTACCGGTTGAGCTACGTTCCCATCCTCACCTACGGTCATGAGCTTTGGGTTATGACCGAAAGGACGAGATCACGGGTACAAGCGGCCGAAATGAATTTCCTCCGCCGGTCGGCGGGGCTCTCCCTTAGAGATAGGGTGAGAAGCTCTGCTGACATCCGGGAGGAACTCAAAGTAAAGCCGCTGCTCCTCCACATCGAGAGGAGCCAGATGAGGTGGTTCGGGCATCTGGTCAGGATGCCACCCGAACGCCTCCCTAGGGAGGTGTTTAGGGCACGTCCAACCGGTAGGAGGAGGCCACGGGGAAGACCCAGGACACGTTGGGAAAACTATGTCTCCCGGCTGGCCTGGGAACACCTCGGGATTCCCCGGGAGGAGCTGGATGAAGTGTCTGGGGAGAGGAGCGTCTAGGCTTCCCTACTTAGGCTGCTGCCCCCGCGACCCGACCTCGGATAAGCGACGAAGATGGATGGATGGCATTGGTATCAAACAATAACCATGCGGTTACTTGGTATTAGATTGTCCAAAACTAATGTAAAGTGTCCAAACAACAAGAGAATAAATGCTTTTAACATTTTAACAGAAATATATGTGGAAACCATGTGAACAGTGAACAAGATATTAATAGTAAATTAGCAAGTAGATTAATAATAATCTAAAAAAAATAATGCAATCATATACAACTGCATACTGTATGTTAGCAGCTAAATTAGGAGCCTTTGTAACCCATTTTGTAATTGTTATTATAGATTTTGGCCCATATTGAGCATTCCGAGTATACGGGGGTGCTCGGAAAATAGTATACACATATTTTTTATAGACAAAAGCAAGATTCATTTCACACAATCAACATACTTTCTAACACCAACAGTTATGGTATAAGATATAAGATAGCAGCCCAGTAACAAATTGTGATGCATTTTCTTTTAAAAATGTCTATTTTTATACTGAGATGCCTCTCGTTCTATCTTCCTGTGTCTCGTATGTCCTATTTCTCCTGATCAGGGTGATAATACATAGGCTATCTTATCTCTGCCAACAGACAGCTCCAACAAATGGAGGCCCTAGAGGGACCCCGGGCGGCAGCGCACTGAGAAATTGAACTGACCATGGCAGCCTAGGAGATAGGGGGCGTGATCTACGCTAATGCAATAGCCAGCGGCTGTATTGTGTCACGCCGCGCACCTGGAGGGGATGACCAATACCCCCCTGCTCTATTTAAAACTAATGGACAGGATGCTCGGAAAACAACAGCAACACTCACAAAAATAGACTACTAGACAACACGATCAGAATAACTTCAGCTCGCTAAAATACAAATTCATTAAAACTACAAATGGATGGTGGGCATTATCTAAACTATTACAGTAATACATTATTTTATACCTTAAAACACAAGCAAAATGTTCATGCAAGTCCAAGACACACTACAGTCCATGGTAAGGCTGCTCTGCTGTTTTTAAGGACGTACTGCAGAAGCACTAGTCAGAAATCCTCTTTATTACAGGGTGGCACTGCTGTTTTTGAGAACCTGGTAGTTAAATATTTTCTAAATTCAGGGGGGAGTGGGGGCACTGCTGTTTTGGATAACCTACTACAAACAAAGACTAGCCTAAGATCCTCTATATCAGGCCTGGGCAATTATTTTGACTCGGGGGGGAGGCACCATTTAGAGAAAAAAAAAATATTTTTAGAAACACAAATACAAAACCTCCCAATGATGTCTGATTAAATGCTAAACACGGTATGACAGACCGCCTTAAAAAACGGAATGGTATTAAACAATTTTTTTACTGATTGAGACACAGAAGGTACAGGAAAATAAAGAATGTGGGATTTATAATATTAACTATAAACAATAAAACACTGAATATAGACAAGATATGAACGCCATTAACTATGAAAAATAAAATACAATAAACGATAGAATATATGTAGAATATATTTATATTATTCATATATTAGATATATATATATATACTGTAAATGTTATATATTATTTATCATTATTGTCTATTGTGAGCGAACTGTGGTGCTGAATTTCCCCCAGGGATCAATAAAGTACTTTCTATTCTATTCTAAAAACTGAACATATGAACGTCACACCACCTCTCGATCGATAAGTTTTACAATCAGGCGAAACGCAACAAAAATGCAACTAACAGCAAAATATGAACGCGAAGAGTAAAAAAAACACTTCCAATCTGATATATCACTAAGCTTTAGAACTTGTTGTAAAAATCTCCTTCCTTGGCTGTTCCTGACAACCACATTTCAGGCTGGCGAATCTGGAACCATTCAGTGGAAACACTCCCCACCCACACTGTGAAGTGAATTAGTGAAGTGAATTATATTTATATAGCGCTTTTCTCAAGTGACTCAAAGCGCTTTACATAGTGACACCCAATATCTAAGTTACATTTAAACCAGTGTGGGTGGCACTGGGAGCAGGTGGGTAAAGTGTCTTGCCCAAGGACACAACGGCAGTAACTAGGATGGCACAAGCGGGAATCGAACCTGCAACCCTCAAGTTGCTGGCACGGCCACTCTACCAACCGAGCTATGCCGCTATGCTTGGTGTTCGTCTGAGCTGATGTGACCATAGTAACTAAATAGATTACCATACTAACTAGTATATCATGCAAAAGCGCAGATTCAAACCATTGAAATACTTTGCATAGTTCAAGACTTAATGGTCATTTGTAAACATCATTGCACATCATAATGGCAGCTACGGTTTCCATCTTAAATATCTAAAAAATATATTTGGGAATGGGCGGATTGAAAAGCCTTAATTTGCCCCAGGTCTGGTCTATATGATCAGAGCCTTCTGCTGTTTTTAAGGACGTATTGCAAACAATTCAAGTCAATTGTCCTCTCTATGACTACCTTTTTAAGAAAAACACTTGTCAAAGATTCTCTACATCTCTATGAGATGTCTGCTGTAAAAGGAGTAAAATATTCTCTATATGACAAGAGGCACTCTGCAAAACCACTAGATATAATTCAACTGGCTCCTACAGCTACGACTACAGAAGCTCTGTGGTCTCAAAGTCACCTCTGAACTCCAGCTGATCTTTGCGGATGCCCGGTGGACACGTCCATGTTGCCAACAACATTTTGCATCACTTAGTCGCGCCTTTTATTTCCTCTGTGTTACCTCATCACCAGACCAAATATAACAATACTACATTCAGGGGATTGCTATTGTGAGTCAAAAACACAGCCGTACTTACCCAAGTCAGTGTAATGGGATTTGCCCAACTGCTTTTGTCCGCCGAAGCATAGCTCGAGGCGGGGCTCGTCAGACTGGCGCAAGGTGTGTCCGTTGTCGAGGGCAGTGAGGGCGTCACACATGTAGCGGTATGTGATGAAGCCAAAATTGTCCCTGGGCAAGGAGAGATGAGGGAAATGTTTGATTTTATCATTTAATGTACAAGAATCAAAAAGACGCAAAAGACGATCAATGAAATGTTTCTCTTTCTGAGTCGACTCAAATATAAGACGGCAGGAAGAACTTAACAAGCCTTACTGCACAAGTCAAATTGCAATATTTTTGTCAGGCTTGTGCCTGATAGTTTGGTATTGTTTTAGTTGTTTCTCTGTGTTTGTCTTTATTTCCTGTCAGCACGTTTATTTTGGTTGTTTCCTTCTTGTCTCCCTGAGCGCTGTAGCCCCTCAGATGCAGCTGATTGGCACCTGGCCACACCTCTCCCGTCCAAAGGCAATACCAAGTAACTCAATTTTGGTCAAAACTGAGCTGATAATAATTTTGGAGTTTCTAGGTGATATGCTTTACATTAGTGTATGCGATATTGTAATATGTTCCGTAAGTAAGCTGTTACGCGCATGGCAGGATCTAGCAACTACCACATAACCGCGTAGATACAACAGAAAAACCTAGTATCTCAAGGGACCAATCGGAGCTTCTTTTTTTAGTCGCCTTATTGTCTTTAATGAGACATTTGCACGAATGCGGGCCGACGGTCAACCTGATTATGTGATATTATGGCACGAAGGGATATTTGGAAGATTGGCCCAGGACGTTGCAAGCACCTTCATTAAATGTATTGTTCTTGATTCTTCCCCTTGCATACTCTTTTGGGCAGATAACTGTGGAGGTCAAAATAAAAACTGGACGCTGTAAACGGCTCTTGCCCAATGTGCAAACGCAGAATGGGGCCCACCCGAGATTGTAATAAAATATCTGGAGAAAGGGCACATGTTCATGAGAGCAGCTTCAATCCATGGCTCAATCGGCAAGAAAATGAAAGCTCAAGAAAACATCTATACGTTTGATGACTTTGTAGATCTTTGTAAGACAGCATCAAGATAGATCGGTTTTCTTTTGTTTTCTCAAAATCAGCTAGAAGTGAGTTACTAGGTTTTGCCTTTGGATGGGAGACCTGGTGTCAATCAGCCAGCGGCTGTTTAAACCTGCTTTGCCATCCAGTCTGTGCTGGAGTATTGTCATTGTCATCACTACCTGTCATTAATTCTTGTCCTTGTCGCTGTCGTCATAGCGATAAGCTGTTCCTGATAGCTATTTATAGTTTGCTGTCTCCAAGCTTTGTGTTTTCCTGTTAGCAAGATCCTGTTAGCTGTTAGCTATTTCCAGTTTTTCTGTTTTCTGGTTTCTGTTCCTGGTTTGTTTGTTTGTTTTTTTCTTTATTGTGGACATTAAATTATGTTTTCCTGCACCAAGCCTGGCTTCTCTGCATCTTGGGGTTCGTCACCAACACCTTGTGACAATTTTGTTTTTAAACGGGAAAACATTTTAAGTCTCAGTTTTTGACCGAAATATAAGACAGCCTTGTCTATTTCAATTAAAAAAAAAAAAACAATCAATAAGTGCCCTTCGTTAATAATGTATTAATCCAAATATAAAACAACAGGACACATTTCTCATGGCAGAAGTCAAAACTAGCTCTTTTTTTCTTAAGCGGAGGAAAACATTTTAAGATTACGGTTTTTACCCAAACAGTTCTTGGGGAAAAAAAATAATTTAAACTACAGTGAATCTCAAATTGTGGTACACGGGTTCCATCTAGTGTTACACCAAATAATCACTTAATTAAAAAATCAAACACACTGTTACTGTTCAGTGTGTAATGTTAAAGTGGACAAAATTTTAAATATACTTTTTTAAATATAACATCTACTTTCTTTTAATGAATATTTAGTCTTACTACGCTACTGTATTTTACTTTTGGTCATAATGGTACTTGAGGAGCCAAATGTTTTCTGAGGTGGTACTTGGTGAAAAAAGTTTGAGAACCACACAACTAATCGTTTATTTAAAATGTCAGTGACATAACTGGTAGGTTGTAATAGCAATGATTTATTTGATGACTATGCTTCATTTGACCATTTATCCATTCATCCATCCATTTTTTACCGTTTGTCCCTCTTGTCGCAGGGTCAACATAGAGACAACATTCACACACTTGGGCAAATTTAGGTGCGTGTCTTTGGAGGAATATTTAAAAATTGAGAATGAGTGACAAAAATAAGTTGTTTGAAGCCAAAATGCAATATTTAGCTTTTAAATGCAAGAAACAAATGTTAATTGTATTGTTTTGACCCAAATAAATGACCGACCTTAATACCAATAAAACAACCAACTGTGTGTCAAAATATATATATACATACAACACAGGGCAACATTTTGGACACTCCTTCTCATTTCAATGTGTTTTCTTTATTTCCATGACTATTTACATTGTAGATTGTCAATGAAGGCATCAGAACTATGACACCTGTGAGGTGAAAACCCTTTCAGGTGACTACCTCTTGAGCTCATCGAGAGAATGCCAAGAGTGTGCAAAGCAGTAATCAGAGCAAAGAGTGGCTATTTTGAAGACACTAGTATATAAAAAATGTTATTTCACCTTTTTTTGTTAAGTACATAACTCCACATGTGTTCATTCATTGTTGTGATGCCTTCAGTGACAATCTACACTGTAGATAGTCATGAAAATAAAGAAAAAGCATTGAATGAGGAGGTGTGCCCAAACTTTTGGCCTGTACTGTATATATATTCATCAATACACAACATTGATAACAGTGTGATAAAAATTTAACAATTGCAGTTAACAAAGTGCTTGGATAATGTTGTTTTATTAATACTATTGAATTTGTGTGTGTCCAGAAGAAAAGCTCTGACTTGCAAGGTAAGAATCAGTTTTTTCGCCATTTGTTGATTTGTATGCACATGCGTCTCAAGCCCCGAATGTAAGAAAACCCTTCTTTATATATTCTGTATTTATCTAAGACAAAAATCAAAGACAAATCGCATGTGTAAAAAGTTCGAAACCATCGGGAATAAGATAACACCTCTTTCTTAAAGGCCTACTGAAACCCACTACTACCCACCACGCAGTCTGATAGTTTATATATCAATGATGAAATATTAACATTGCAACACATGCCAATACGGCCGGTTTAGTTTACAAAATTACAATTTTAAATTTCCCGGGAGTTTTTTCTTGAAAACGTCGCGTAATGATGACGTGTACGCGCGACGTCACGGGCTGTTAGGAAATATGAGCGCTGCACACACACACACAGCTAAAAGTCGTCTGCTTTAACGGTATAATTACACAGTATTTTGGAGATCTGTGTTGCTGAATCTTTTGCAATTTGTTCAATTAATATTGGAGAAGTCAAAGTAGAAAGACGGAGTTGGGAAGCTTTAGCCTTTAGCCACACAAAAACACGGTGATTCCTTGTTTAAAATTTCCAGAGGTGAAACTTTACTATGGATCAGAGCGCGGTCAAGCGAACATGGATAACGACCGAATGTCAACCAGCAGGTTTTGTTGAGAAAATTGTGGTTAGAAGTCGCTTCTTACCGGAGAAAAGCTGAGCTTGCCTCGTCCATAAAGCTGCCGTCGACTTCGCTGAGACATTGGCGTCAAGACACCCGTGGACACACACCTCCGACTATCAGGTACTGTTAAACTCACTAAAACACTAGCAACACAATAGAAAGATAAGGGATTTCCCAGAGTTATCCTAGTAAATGTGTCTAAAAACATCAGAATCCGTCCCAATGCAATCGCTTTTTTTTTTACCCCTTTTTTTTTTCCTTTTTTTTTTTCTAGTCCGTTGCTATCAATATCCTCAAACACAAATCTTTCATCCTTGCTCAAATTAATGGGGAAATTGTCGTTTTCTCTGTCCGAATAGCTGTTTTTGTTGGAGGCTCCCATTAAAATCAATGTGAAGATGTGAGGAGCCATCAACATGAGACGTCATCGTCTGCGACTTACGGCAAAGGCAGGGCTTTTCTCTTAGCACCGAAAGTTGCAAACTTTATTGTGGATGTTCTCTACTAAATCCTTTCAGCAAAAATATGGCAATATCGTGAAATGATCAAGTATGACACATAGAATGGACCTGCTATCCCCGTTTAAATAAGAAAATCTCATTTCAGTAGGCCTTTAAGACTCATGTTTGGACAAAGAGAATCAATGAAAATTATAATACACATTTATAGTATGTACTGGATATACTTTGGCATCTACCAGGATTTATGTCACTACATATCGCACGCCACAAGTAGATGGAAATAATAATTAATCCTACTTTATTTTATGGTTCATTAAACCAAATAGTAATATCGTACCGGCGCTGTCTTTTTCGGCTGGAGTTTAGCAGCTAATCCAATTTTGTGGAAAGTGGAAAGTTTCTGCATTCATTTTTCAGACATCGAAGCAGGCAGCGGGTCATGGGACAAGAAAGAGGCTCCAGGTCGTGGCCAATAGTTTTACAGCCTGAAGCAGAGGGAAAGGAGGGGCCATGCAGGCAAAGAACTAGAAATGCCCACATAGGTACAGTACTTCAGGCAGACTGTGATGTCACACTGTATCGACTGTTCAAAATAAGACTGCAAAACACGGCGTTCAAAGACATCCAAAAGCTGCTCAGTGGCCTTGTGGTTAGAAGGTCCGCCCTGAGATCGGTAGTTTGTGAGTTCAAACCCCGGCCGAGTCATACCAAAGATTATAAAAATGGCTGCCATTACCTCCCTGCTTGGCACTCAGCATCATGGGTTGGAATTGGGGGTTGAATCACCACTGCTGCTCACTGCTCCCTTCACCTCCCAGGGCATGGAACAAATGGGATGGGTCGAATGCAGAGACTAATTTCACCACACCTCATGTGTGTGTGACTATCAGTAGTACATTAACTAACTTTAAATGCATGAACCTCATCATTGGATGCGTTGGCATTGTTTATCGAAAGTATCCAACATTGTAACAACATCAGAAAATCTTAATAGGTCTGCTTTAAGACCACAAACTAGTGTGTGACAGGAAGATAAGCTCTGACTTACTTGGGGAGAAGCGCATCCTGTTGGTTGGTGGGTACAGACAATATATCTCTAGACCCCCTAATGTAAGAGAATGGTCCTTAATTTTAGATTTTTTTTGCTCAGTAGCAAAGAACGATGTCTTTTATTTTGGTCAAAGCAGTCTTTCTGTATTCATAAAATCTCCCTTACCCATCGTCTCTTAAATTGATGGCACATTCTTTAATCTCGCCAAAGAACCTCATCATTTGATGCTTTGCCATTGCTTATCGCCAGTATCCAACATTGTAACAACATCAGAAAAGAGACAAATCTTAACAGGTCTGCTTTAAGAAAACAAACTAGTGCGTGACAAGAAGATAAACTCTGACTCACTTGGGGAAAAGTGCACCCTGTTGGTTCTCCCGTCCAAAACCAGAACCTAGTAACTCACTTCTAGAGATACCCTTGAGATCATGGCCTGCTCTACGCACGGGCAAGAGCGGGCAGAGCCCCCTTAAATAAATGTTTTGCCCCCTCAAATCAAAATTTGAGAAAGCAAATTTGAATAAACTCACAAAATTACTACATTATAAGTTGACAAAATTATCTGCACTAGCGGAAAAATCCGCCGAAAAAGGGACACACACGATATAGTAGTGTCGGCTTCCCTCTCATCCCTCCCTCCGCTGTGCGTGTATTCAACATTCCACAGGCTGAGCAGCAGACACACACCCGCACACACCCCTCAGCCCTCAGTAAACATCCAATCACTTGCAGTATGAAAGTAAAAGAAAAGGAAAAGTTGTCTACATGTATCATATACTTGTTAGGATGGGTGTATTTGTGTAGTCTTATCCGTCATAAACACGTTTATCGTCGCGGACTTTCGTTTCTACGGAGTTCCGTTTTTTTTTTTACAACTTGACGAGAGCAGTGACAGCAGAGGCTCTGAGCAGCAGTGGTTTGGAAGGCAGAGAGCTTCCACTGTCCCTGTAACAAGCTATAAGTAATTTATGATGCTGTTAATGATGGTAAAAATGAAACATAAGGTATATATCCTGCTTAGCAGTCCTCCTCTGCTGTCCTCTGTTCAGAGCGGAGTCCCTAGCAACGGCCCGTTTTACTTAACAACGGTCTGGCAATCGACTGCTGGAATTCTTTTTCTGTTGTTTTTCTTGTAATTCTACATAGTCAACCTTTAATTTTTCAATCTACATTTTGTAATAAACAAATTATAAGTTTCATTTGATTAGACCAAGACACCTAAAAACAAAAACACTGCCATTTTCATCAATTTACAAGCAAGTGGGCAACACACATACATTGGAGTGAATGCATTTTGTGCCCAGATGAGTGCCCATGTTTTGTCTTATAAATTAGTTTGAGATTCTTTTTTATCATTATTCATTAGACTACCTTTCAGTTTTGTAAATATTGACTGTAGTGTGTGAAGTCCTACTTTGGGTCAAAATGTATTTGAGAGTTAGGCCATCCAGTTAGGATAAACGTTATGTTGTTGGTTGATAAAATCTGGATGAAGGATGTTTTATTTTATTTTATTCATTTATTTTTATTTTTATTTTTATTTTGCAGTTTCCCCTCCTGAGGGATTGCCACCTTATTGTGGTCAGGGGGTTTGCGTGCCTCAGTGACCATAAGAGCTATACCAGCAGGAGCTTAGTTTTCAGGTGGGACAACCAAGTTGGACAGGTTTGAAGGTAGAGAGAGGCCTGACAAAGTGCAATCCACTAATCCAGGTTGGGGTTGGACACATAGCTAAAGACCCATTTCAATGAAGAAAGCATCGTTACTATAAGCACAGAAAAAAAGTGCTGGAGTATGATGTGTACACATGATGCCCCCTTCACATTTCTGACTGCCCCCTCATATAAGCATGCCTAGAACCGCCCCTGCTTGAGATACTAGGTTTTTCTGTTGTATCTACGCGGTTATGTGGTAGTTGGTAGGTCCTGCCATGCGCGTAACAGCTTACTTATGGAACAAATTACAATATCGCATACACTAATGTAAAGCATGTCACCTAGTATCTCCAAAATTATTATCAGCTCAGTTTTGACCAGAATTGAGTTACTGGGTTTTGCCTTTGGACAGGAGGGTTGGTGGGACATACTATATATCTCTAGACCAAATGTAAGAGAACCATCCTTTTTTTAGACGTTTTGTTCAGTGGCAAAGAATGGCTTCTTTTACTTTGGTCAAAACAATCAAGTTTTTCTGTATTTCTAAAATCTCCCTTACCTATTGTCTCTCAAGTTGATGACGCATTCCTCAACCCTCATTCCTCAATCCTCAAAAAGAACCTCATTTGATGCTTTGCCATTGTTTATCGCAAGTATCCAACATTCAAACAACATCACAAATGAGAACAATCTTAATATGTCTGCTTTAAGAAAACAAACTGGTGTGTGACAGGAAGATAAGCTCTGGCTCACTTGGGGAGAAGCACCCTCTTTTGGTTGGTGGGTACATACTATATCCGGACCCCCAAATGTAAGAGACCCGTCCTTTTTTTAGATTTTTTTTTGCTTCGTGGCAAAGAATGGCTTATTTTATGTTGGTCAAAACAGTCAAGTTTTTCTGTATTCCTAAAATCTCCCTAACCTATTGTCTCTCAAATTGATGGCACATTCCTCAATCTCACCAAAGAACCTCATCATTTCATACCTTGCCTTTGTTAATCGCAAGTATCCAACATTGTAACAACATCAGAAACGAGAACAATCTTAAAAGGTCTGCTTTAAGAAAATAAACTAGTGTGTGACAGGAAGATAAACTCTGACCCTATTGGTTGGTGGGCACATACTGTGTCTGGACCCCCAAGTAAGAGAACAGTCCTTTTTTTCAGACTTTTGGTTCAGTGGCAAAGAATAGGGCCTTTTATTAGGGTTAAAACAGTCTTTCCGTATCCCAAAAAATCTCCCTTACCCATCGTCTCTCAAGTTGATGGCACATTCCTCAATCTCGCCAAAGAACTCAAAGCGGTGCTTCAGCTCGGCGCGGGTGCAGTCGGACCTGAGTCGTCTCACGTACACCACCCGTCTCTCGTCCTGAAAAAGACACCAGATTAAAACGGCAGCCATTATTTTCCTCCCCCGTCTCATGGACTCGCCTGGGCCCGCTACCCGCGGACGTCTTCCGTGATCGGTCGGCCTGCTCGGCGAAATCTGATGGAGGGAAGCGCCTGCGGTCTCCCGCGAGGGGCTGCAATCCCTCTACCTCTTGGGACAACACGCCAACCAGGGGCGGGGCACTGATTTTTATCAAATGATGTGACGTCTTCCTCCCGGTCTAAAAATAAAGCTTTGAGGTGACTCAGCGACACAGGCAGTCTCTAAGGTACTTTTAGCAAAATCTTAGCCTTTTTTAAAGGGGTCCAGGGGGTATTACTTTAACCTCAATAGCACAATATAGAATAATTAAGCAACATCCACTAATCATTTTCTAAAGCCTTGAGGTATATCATTTACTTATTCCAGATGGTAAGTTCCGCCTTGACAGTTCTGCTGACATATGCAAACGGGGTGTCACCTATGACCCCCAGAAACTTTTTTACACTCCATGCTTCTGTTTTCAAGGACCTACCACAAAAATGAATTACTAATAAGGACCTGTTGTAAATTGCTAGTCAAAGATTCTATATGTAAGAAAAGCTCTTATCGTTTTAGGTATGCAAATGAGCCTTGTAAATATAAATTATTTGCCGATTCCTACCCTTTCTTTTTTGGCTTCTGTCCAGAGTTGTGGACAAGGAAACGCTGAACGAAGACTTTTACTTGCTGACAACTGATAAAGAGGCAAAATCTTATTTGACTGCCCCCCCGAGGGCTGCCTGTGAGTGGGAGAGAGAGAGCGAGAGAGAGGCGGCCAGACGGAGGACGGAGACAATTTTTCCCGTCTCGCAAGTCTTTGTTTGACAGTGTCGGTACTAATTGTTTGTCTGCGCGCCGGGCCAAGTTTCAACGAGGACGGAATTGTTTCATGCGGTCCCAATATGGACGGACTGGGTCGTAGAGGCGTTGGGTAAGAATGGCAGCATCAGCACCAACGGAAGACCATTCTAGCCAAATATTTCCTGTGGGACGGGAGCGGCGATGGGGAAACTACTTGCAAAATGTGGATAAACTAAGCTACAAATGACTCTGGATGAATTGTAGCGAGCTACATGGCAAAAGTAGCTTGCTACATCAACATCCATTTTCTACCGCTTGTCCCTTTGGGGATCCCAGGGGGTGCTGGAGCCTATCTCAGCTGCATTCGGGCAGGTCGCCACCTCATTGCAGAGACGATATTCACATTCACATTCACACACTAAGGACAATTTAGTGTTGCCAATCAACAGAAAGATCCAGAGCCCGGGACTGAACCCAGGACTACTCAGGACCTTCGATTTGTGAGGCACATATATGTGCCACCGTGCTGCCCGCTACATCAACACTACACTCATTAGCTCCACTGACCTAACCTGACTCTCGCCAGATCCTTCTTGTAGTTTGCTGAGCTCCACACAAGGATTTGGGACTTCTCAATAGGAGATGTATTTCAGAAGGATTGTAAAAAAAAAACTGACTTAAAATAGTCATATTTTGTAGCTCCAGACAAATTTATTTTTTGTATTTTTGGTCCAATATGGCTCTTTCGACGTTTGGGTTGCCGACCACTGTCCTAACCTTAGACAGTCGTGAATCATCAATTGTAAACAAACCCATCATTAGGGATTTTGTACGTATTTCTTGTCCCACTTTGGATTTGCAGTCCATTTTCCTTCTTTGTAGCTTTTAACTTGGATGTAAGCTACCTCGTTAAACGGGACTGAAAATAGCTAAACTCCTGGAAACGCTAATGGTTGAAAAACGAACGACGCAGTGAAATGTAGTTAAACTACGCAGCGTCGCTACTTGTAGTGTTCTGCTGTTTTTTAAGAAGCAAAGGGATGCTAACCTCTTCTAATTTGACTGACACATGTTTTCGCTCACACACAAATTACTCACAATAGCTTTTTGGTGTTGCCTGTCCCTCTGCTCGGCCCTTTCGAACTCCCGCTTCTCAAAGTCCCGTCGGTACTCCTCCCTCTTCAGTCGGTCGTGCTGATAGTCCTCGTAGCTGTCGTACCTTGAGGATGGACGGGGGACAACACACGGATGTTTTTACAGCCAAGTCCTAAAGGGACCAGCATTTGTCAGCAAAACTTCACATGCCATTACGTTGTGCACAGGAAGTGCAACATCGACTGATGAATGACTCTCAGCCTTGTCAGGTGTCATTAGGACACATGAGTGCCAAATCAGCTGGGAGCTCAGAGACGGTCTCACGCTACTTTAACCACAACTGACACCCCCACTCAAAATTCGGTGCTGTTTTTACTGAATTTCAAACGTGTCAAAAATGATGACATAACAAATATGTTTTTAAAATACTGTAGATTAAGATCAGGATTAAACTCTGTCCAAACTACATCCCAGAAATCACAATTTTAACAATAAGATTGGTATGTGGTATATACCCTCTTGTGGGCGACAACAAAACCAATGTTGATGACCATGAGTTACGCTTGGAAGTGGCCAGAGAACATCATAGAATAGAATAGAAAGTACTTTAATGATCTCTGGGGGAAATTCAGCACCACAGTTTGCTCACAATAAACAATAAACACATATATTTTCAATGTATATTAAAGTTAAAGTTCCAATGATTGTCACACAAACACTAGGTGTGGTGAAACTTGTCCTCTGCATTCGACCCATCCCTATGTTCACCCCCTGGGAGGTGAGGGGAGCAGTGAGCAGCAGAGTGGGCCGCGCTCGGGAATCATTTGGTGATTTAACCCCCAATTCCAACCCTTGATGCTGAGTGCCAAGCAGGGAGTCTTTGGTCTTTGTAGTCTTTGGTATGACTCGGCCGGGATTTGAACTCACAACCTCCCAGTCTCAGGGCGGACACTCTAACCCAGGGGTAGAGAACCTATGGCTCTCGAGCCAGATGTGGCTCTTTTGATGACTGCATCCGGCTCTCAGATAAATCTTAGCTAACAATGCTTAACACGATAAGTAATGAATAATTCCGCTGGTAATCACAGTATTAAAAATAATGTTCATATTAGAAAAACATTCTCATGCATTTTAATCCAACCATCCGTTTCTACCGCACCTGTTCAAAATGTCGCATTAATGGTAAGAAGTATTATATTTATTGTTGGTTAACTTTAGAATAACAATGTTGTTAAAAAGAATAAGAGACTTATTATACATCAAAAATGTTGGTCTTACTTACAAATTAACGCATTTAGTTGTATTCAATGTTAAGAAATATTATGTGGCTCTCATGGAAATACATTTTGAAATATTTGGCTTTCATGGCTCTCTCAGCCCAAAAGGTTCCCGACCCCTGCTCTAACCACAAGACCGCTGAGTTAGTATATCATCAATATATATAATTAAATAAATAAAAAAAAAAAATAAAAAAAAAATCCTACTAATGGTATAAACTAACTATAACCAACCAACTAAATCAACACACAGTCACACATAAACACTTGTCCTGCTCATTGAACCTTTTTGGACACTATTAAATGGGTTCATGCGTTAAATATAATTTTAAAATTACAAATGTATAAATCCATTTAAGTGCATGGTGGGTCATATACAAAAACACTTCCTCCTCACGTTCCCATATGTGGCACATTATAGCTGCTTGGTAATTCCGATTGATTTCAAAACTTTAAGGAGGTTGTCAGGTAAATAAACAAGGCACGAGTCAAACTTTCACATACTCTAAATATTCAACGGTTTATCGTTTATACTTCATATTGCATTGTCGTCAGGGTCTGATGTGGGAGGGTGTTGTTATAGCCTGCTTTAATTAATGCAAAAATGTTTGTACAAGTTATTGTTGTTACGTCAAAATCAACGCTCTGCTGTGTGGCAAAAAAAGCGTCGTGATGTGTGTATTTCTGTATGCATATCTGTGTGTGTGCACGCGCATCCTAGTAACAGCGTAATGGCAATTTACCCTCGAAAATATGGCTTTAACGCAGGTTGTACTGTATTCTTACATATTTGGTACATTTACCTCCTCAAATTGGTATTAAATTAATATGCAGACTCACAGTATTGCATTCGCAGATTACGTGTAAAAACAGCTGTGTAAATCTGATCAGAGATCACTGTTGGAATAAATAATAATAATAAAAAAACAAGTCAAGTTAGTATAGTGATTTCGATATAACATTTAATTAGATGCTTATGTAATTACATTACACATATATTTTTTATCTCTATAAGTACTGTAACTTCAGAACTGTATACACATATTATACTGCATATACATTTTATATATATATATATATATATATATATATATATATAAACTCCCCTGAAGAGCAGGGAAACCTGCGAAACAGGCTTGTAGGGATGAAATAGCCTGTTTGATGATTTTAGGTTGTCCTGAAGAATTTGGAGGTAATCCTCCTTTTTCATTGTCCCATTTAAAGCACCAGTTCCTTTGGCAGCAAAACAGGCCCAGAGCATAACACTACCACCACCATGCTTGACGGTAGGGTGGTGCTCCTTAATTCCTTGATTAAACACCTCACCTTTTCTCCTCCAAAAATATTGGTGGGTATTGTGGCAAAACAATTGAATTTTTGTTTCATCTGACCACAGAACTTTCCTCTAGGAGGTCTTATCTTTGTCAATGTGATGTCAGATGAAACAAAAATTGAGCAGATTAGCCACAATACCCAGCAATATGTTTGGAGGAGAAAAGGTGAGGACAATAATCCCAAGAACACCAATCCTACCATCAAGCATGGTGGTGGTAGTGTTATGCTCTGGGCCTGTTTTGCTGCCAATGTAACTGGTGCTTTAAATTGTTCAGGACAACCTAAAATCATCAGCCCGGAGGTTGGGTCTTGGTCCCAGTTGGGTGTTCCAACAGCACAATGACCCTAAACACACATCAAAAGTGGTAAAGGAATGGCTAAATCGGGCTAGAATTAAGGTTTTAGAATGGCCTTCCCAAAGTCCTGACTTACACGTGTGGACAATGCTGAAGAAACAAGTCCATTACAGAAAACCAACAAATTTAGCTGAACTGCACCAATTTTGTCAAAAATTCAACTGAAAGCTAGCCAGAAACTAGTGGATGGCTACCAAAAGCGCCTTATTGGAGTGAAACTTGCCAAGTAACCAGATATTAACATTGCTGTATGTATACTTTTGACCAAGCAGATTTGGTCACATTTTCAGCAGACCCATAATACATTTATAAAAGAACCAAACTTCACGAATGTTTGTTTTGTGACCAATATATATGTGCTCCAATCACTCTATCCCAAAAAATAATAGTTGTAGAAGGTATTGGAAACTCAAGACAGCCATGGCATTGTGTTCTTTACTTGCATGTAAACTTTTGATCGCGACTGTGTACATATATATATATATATATATATATATATATATATATATATATATATATATGTACACAGTCGCGATCAAAAGTTTACATGCATGTAAAGAACACAATATATATATATATATATATATATATATATAGATATATACATATACAGTATATATATATATATATAAAGATATATATATATATACATACATATATATATATATATATATATATATATATATATATATATATATATATATAAATGTGTGTATATATATACAAACCCCGTTTTCATATGAGTTGGGAAATTGTGTTAGATGTAAATATAAACGGAATATGTGTGTATATATTTTGTTACTTTACATAAAGTCAGCTTTTGGCCCCCAGCCAAATCTTTTTAGCACGATGCCGCCCCCAAGTCAAAAACGTTGAGACACCCCTGCTCTGTATAAAGGAGAGCTTTGCTGTTTTTAACGCGCTACTGCAAAAATGCTAGTCAACTTTATTTTGTGATAGGACTGCTCCGCTGTTTGAAAATATGTACTGATTGTCATAAGTCTGGAAAGACCTATAGAGCTCCCCTGGCCAAAAATATTTTTTTTTTACCAAATGCCACTTATAATTTGAAAAAGTGAACAAAGCCACAGTTATGACTTGAACGCCTGTATTATGTTTTACTAATACTTTTTTAGCTCTTAACTTATCTTTACTTGTATTTCTATGTTTATCTAACCTCTGTTGTTATTGTGTCTATTATACTTTTTTATATATGTCAAGGTTTGTATTTTAGTGCTGTCCATCTCCCGTGTTGATGAGCCAAAGACAATTTTCCTTCTCAGTGGGCAATAAAGATTTTATTCTAAAGCTTTATTATAGGATGAGTGCGCTGTTGTTTTTTATGATTCTTGTCGCGTCCAACTTTAGACCTGAATCTGCTCTAGATTTGTCCTGTGGGCCACCGGTTGAATATCCTTGGCTTAGTATATATTGTTGAGTACAAAATAAGTGAAACGCTCACCTTGGCCTGCGACAGAGAGGAGACTGAGACTGAGGCCGGGGGCTCTTTTGGCTTCTGGAACGAAAACTGCTGAAGTCATTGCTGTGACGAGACCTGCGGGGGAGATAAAGACAGCTGATGTTAAAATAGTCCCACCTTTTGTTGGAGACCAGTTACATTTTCGAGCAGAATGTCACCTTCCTTTGACTATTCATGCATGTGCTGTTGGTGCCGCACTAACTGCAGGGCAAATAACGTCACGCTTCGTGATGCTTCATTATTGAAGCCCTGCAAAGGGACTTGAATTATGGAAGAACAGACGCAAAAGGATCGGCGCAGCATCTCAAAGTGGGATTTTAAGAAAACATCAAGCTTTCAGTTCCTGTGGCCTCCCCCCCCAAACTTCAGCCCGCAATGTCGTATTTTTCAAAGAGGTTGTTGGGCCTGTGATTGAATGTCGTAAAACTCTTATGTGAGCGAGTTAGCTTTGAGTTGCAAGCAAAACAGACTAACAGAATCAAAGTGATTCTGCGGAGTAAACTGACCTTTAGGTAATCTGCCAAACAAACCGCACCGAGGAACTAACTTCATTCAATCAAAGATCCTCTCGGTGACAGAAGTGCTCAGCTGTCCACAAGGGCCTATCGCAAAAACTCTACTCAAAGAGCCTCTAGATCAGAGGTCCCCAACCTTATTTGCACCACAGCCCGGTTTAATGGAGGCATTATTTTCACGGACTGGCCTTCCACATGTGGCGGATGAATACATATATAGCAAGTAAGTGCATGAAAAATGAATGCATGAAAAAAGTCACCATAACGTTGAATTAGTGGAAGCCCCTGGACTTTTACCTTTGCAAAAAAGCTCTCCATAGACTTTGGTTTTGTACTCATTTTTGCTAGTATTGAGCTTTTTTTGGCTTTAGTATCTGATGGGTTATATGTGATACATCACATTCAAGGACAAGAACATAGATATATAATAAAGCTTGATATATATGCCATTAGTTACAATAGATTTCTGTCTATTTCCATTCTAAAAGTTATGTATTCATATTCTGTGCAATATTTCATACATAAATACTAGGGGTGTGGGAAAAAATCGAATCGAATACGTTGTGCGATTCAGAATCGATTGTCATTTTTTAAAAATCGATTTTTTTTTTCTCAATGAATCCAACAAACCACTACACAGCAATACCATAACAATGCAATCCAATTCCAAAACCAAACCTGACCCAGCAACACTCAGAACTGCAATAAACAGAGCAATTGAGAGGAGACACAGAACAAACCAAAAGTAGTAAAACAAAAATGAATATAATCAACAACAGTATCAATATTAGTTATTATTCAAGCATAGCAGTGATTAAAAATCCCTCATTGACATTATCATTAGACATTTATAAAAAAAAAAAAAAAACGAACAATAGTGTCACAGTGGCTTACACTTGCATCGAATCTCATAAGCTTGACAACACACTGTGTCCAATATTTTCACAAAGATAAAATAAGTCATATTTTTGGTTCGTTTGATAGTTAAAACAAATTTACATTATTGCAATCAGTTGATAAAACATTGTCCTTTACAATTATTAAAGCTTTTTTTTTTTTTTTAAATCTACTACTCTGCTTGCATTTCAGCAGACTGGGGTAGATCCTGCTGAAATCCTATGTAATGAATGAATACAGAATCGTTTTGAATAGGAAAAATATCGTTTTTGAATCGAGAATCGAATTGAAAAAAATCAATATATTATCGAATCGTGACCCCAAGAATCGATATTGAATCGAATCGTGGGACACCCAAAGTTTCACAGTCCTAATAAATACACTAATGTTAGCTGTTTTTGCTCCAATTTTCCATGCGTGAATTCATCTGTTATTGCTAAGTACTTGTGTAATAGGACGACGTGCAATAAAACCAGAACTTTAACTTACTAAGCCAAAGGAGATGTGTATTTTCTTCCTTCAGCGACAATTATTATATGCAATTATTGATCACGTCTCCATTTAACTACCGTATTTTTTGGAGTATAAGTCACTCCGGAGTATACGACGTACTTGCCGAAAATGCATAATAAAGAAGGAAAAAAACATATATAAGTCACACTGGAGTATAAGTCGCATTTTTGGGGGAAATTTATTTGATAAAACCCAACACCAAGAATATAAATTTGAAAGGCAATTTAAAATAAAGAAAGAATAGTGAACAACAGGCTAAATAAGTGTATGTTATATGACGCATAAATAACCAACTGAGAAGGTGCCTGGTATGTTAACGTAACATATTATGGTAAGAGTCATTCAAATAACTATAACATATAGAACATGTTATATGTTTACCAAACAATCTGTCACTCCTAATCGCTAAATCCCATGAAATCTTATACGTCTAGTTTCTTACGTGAATGAGCTAAATAATATTATTTGATATTTTATAGTAAAGTGTTAATAATTTCACACATAAGTTGCTCCTGAGTATAAGTCGCACCCCCGGCCAAACTATGAAACAAACTGTGACTTATAGTCCGAAAAATACGGTACTATCGTCACTTTGTTTCTGATCTGCCTAATCTTAGGTCGTGGACTGCAGATGGAAACTAGCTTTTTATTATGATTTTGCACATTTACATTGTATTTGTTAATATGTTGCATTGTCCCATGTAAGAAAGATGTAACACATATAGCAAATGGCGACTTCCTATCAGGAGTTTTATAATACATCTATGAACAATCTAATTGGTGTGTCTGGTGGGACTGGCCAAAGTTAAGTACATTGCAAAAACTGAAATCTAAGTAAGATTCAATATCTCAAATAAGGGTGATATTTGCTTATTTTTTGTATGATAAGATAATTATTCTCACTGAGCAAATGTTATATTAGTGCTGTACTTGTTTTAAGGGTTTTGGTCCTAAATTATCTCAGTAAAATATTACAGCTTGTAGCTAAGATTGTATGACCTATATTGAGTAAACTACAATATCAACTGTTGCAAAGATGTGTCATCAACACTCACAAGTATAAAACAACTTTTTTTAAAGTAATAATTTCTTACTTCAAGCATGAAAAAAAAAATCCTGATGCCGAGCGCATATCATTATGTCAAGATAATGGCACTAGCATTTACTTAAGTTAAGAATATTTTTCAACATACTGAGAAAAAAAGTCTCAGATTTATTTTTTCTATCAAGAAAAGTGCACTTGTTATTTGTTAGAATATACTTATTTTAAGGTATTTTTAGGTTCATTGAGGTTAGCTAATTGTAATTGTTTTGGAAAGTCTTGACAAGCCAAATGTTCTTGTTCTATTGGCAGATAATTTTGCTTGGTTCAAATAAAATGCCCCAATTTTTTGTATTTTTTTTTCTTGTTTTTGAACACTGACTTTTCCCTAGTGGGTGAATGTGAGTGTGAATGTTGTCTGTCTGTCTGTGTTGGCCCTGTGACGAGGTGGAGACTTGTCAAGGGTCTACCCCGCCTTCCGCCCGAAATGCAGCTGAGATAGGCACCAGCACCCCCCGCGACCCCGAAAGGGACAAAGCGGTAGAAATGGATGGCTGGATGGAGGGACTTTTTGCAGTGTAGGAGAAAATGCGGTCATTTATAAATTATTTAATGCCTCTGTGCAGCCTGGTAGCAAATGTGTCACGGATCGGTCCCGGACCGGTGGTTGGGGACCACTGCTCTCGATGACAGGAGCGTTGGGCTGTTTTATAAGAATCTACTCCAAAAACACGAGTCAAAGATTATCCATACCAGTGGTCCCCAACCACCGGCTCGATTGGTACCAAGCCGCAGAAGAATTGTTTATATTTTCATTTATTTTTTTTTTTTATTAAATCAACATAAAAACTCAAGATACACTTACGATTAGTGCACCAACCCACAAAAACTTCCTTTTTTCGTGACAAAAAAATAATAAAATACAAATCCCCCCGCCCCCCGCCAGGCCGAAAGAAAAATTACCAAGCGTTGACCGGTCCGCAGCTACAAAAAGGTTGGGGACCACTGATCTATACAACAGGAATGTTCTGTTCTATTTTTAAGGACCTACTGCAAAAAAAACTAGTCAAATGTTCTTTGCTTTCTGTTGACTAAGTTAATTTACTACTCGACCCTGCAGAAGCCTTCCAGCCCTGATCAAAGGGAACCATGGGAAATGAAGTTCCCACTCTGATGACAGGAGTCTGCTTTGAAATGAGATTTAAAGACGCATTCCCACAGCCGGGGTTTGGCTTTCATCTCCTGGGATGTGAAAAAAAATGAAGAAAAGAGGAGCTTGTTGTAAAAAAAACAAAAAAAAACAACAGCTGCCGCTTAAAACAATAACCCCGGCATCAAACGAATAAAGGCAGCATCAGAAGGGACAGAATATTAGGAAGACACTTTGGAGGGATAAAAGTGTTCCAACAGGATATTCCCTTTTGTTGCTATAGCACTATTTTCCTTAGAGATACGCGCCTGATAACTCTTCCTCAGGTTGCTGTTCATATTCTTGTATTAAAAAACTGTAGTGACCCAAATTTTGGATGCTATTTTAGACCCACCTAAACATTTTTAAAATTATGATGGGTCATCATATTTTTCGTGTTAAAGAGATTTAGATTTCATAAATAAATTAAAACAGCACTCAGAGTCCAGGACCTCCACCAGGCCCCATCTTCCAATACTAAAGAATCCTTCAAACCATCCTGAATCCAGGTGGTGATCCTGATCACCCCAAAAATCGAATCACTGGATTCCTGTCTCACTTTTGACATTTCCTGGATATGATGGTAAAATAAGCTTAGTGAACACTCTTGACCAGGGGTCCCCAAACTACAGCCCGCGGCCAGTGGGAAGTCCCAAGTAAAAAAATAAAAATAAAAGTTATTTACTTTAATTATTAATTTTTATTTTTTTGAATCTGTCCTTTGTAATCCATTTTACTCTTGTTACTCTCGGTGTCTCCTAGCCGCTCAGGCAAATCATATTGTCAAAAAATGCAATTTCTCATAGATAATGTGATATTAGCGGCAAGTGCGAGCTCTTTCAGTCAATTACTGCGCGAGAAATATATATATATATATGTATATATATATATATATATATATATATATATATATATATATATATACTATAAAAACAGTACCACTTTTTAGGTTTTCTTTTGTTTGATTTTTATTGTAGCAACATGGTGGTTAATGTTTTGGAGACTTGTGTATGCGTGTGCATGTCAATATATGTATATATATATATATATATATATATATATATATATATATATATATATATATATATATATATATATATATATATATATATATATATATATATATATATATATATATATATATATATATATATATATATATATATATATATATATATATATATATATCCTACTCAGTGGCCTAGTGGTTAGAGTGTCCGCCCTGAGATCGGTAGGTCGTGAGTTCAAATCGGCCGAGTCATATCAAAGACTATAAAAATGGGACCCATTACCTCCCTGCTTGGCACTCAGCATTAAAGGTTGGAATTAGGGGTTAAATCACCATAAATGATTCCCGGGCGCGGCACCGCTGCTGCCCACTGCTCCCCTCACCTCCCAGGGGGTGATCAAGCAGAGAATAATTTTGACACATCTAGTATGTGTGTGACAATCATTGGTACTTACTTACTTATTATATATATATATATATATATATATATATATATATATATATATATATATATATATATATACAGCCCCCGGGTCAAAAAGTTTGGGGACCCCTGCTCTTCACAGTCATCCCCTTTTTTTGTCTCCGTGGGTGGAGGCGGAACAGCTAACAAGAAGTAGCATGTCAATCCACTGTTTATTTAATTCTAACACGAACATAAAGTAATATACTGTAATCGATCCAGATCACCCCAAAATGTAATCACTTATTTCTTAGCGCAATTCTGACATTTTATCAAAGTTTTATCAAAACCACAACTCCGTTCAAAATCTGTAATTGTCCACAAATGGATTTTGGAAAAACAAGATTTATTTTATATTCATGGTTTTTTTTAAACATATATATTTGAATATTGCAGTTTTGTCTCCTTTTGTCTATTTTTCACAAAAAAGCTCTTTTCATCTTGTCATCAGGGTGGTCTTATGTTCAGAGTTGTTTATATTCAGAGTGCTTTTTTTACAGGTGGTCTTATATTTAAGGCTATCTTAGGTATGTAGTATGTGCAGTACTTGAGCAAAAGATGAAGAAGTCAAGTGTTTCTCAAGTTGACCCAGTCGGATGTTTTTATCCAACTTAGCTCATGGGTTTCAGGCAGAGAAAGTGGACTGGAAGACCACTTACCAGGAGGTAGGGTGTCTATCAGGTGAGCTGGACAGCGAGCGTCTTCGGTGGCGCCAAGAAGAGCCGCGGGATCCAGAGCTAGACCGAGAACGGGAGCGCGAGCCAGCGCCGCTCCATCGGAGAGACCCGCCGGGCAACAACAGCAGGGAGGACGGCAGCGGAGACGGGGTGCTTCGGGAGGGGGAGCAGCTCAATGGTGGAGAACAGGACGGGGAGCAGTCAAAGAGGAGGTCCAAAGGGGTGCCCTCCCACGGGTAAAGAAACCGACTCTCTTGGCCTACACCCAAATCCAGCTCATCATGCAGGGACAGAAGTCCTGAACCAGGTAGCCTATGGGAATCGCCATCCTCAATAGACTGCGGGGACGCAGCCGTCTCTGCTTCACCGGCACTGGACAGGGCTTTCAAGGGGAGCCCAAAGTGCTTGTTGAGTTCTGCTCGGATCTCCAGGTCATACAGAAACTTCCGGTTGACGGCATATGAGGGGTCCTGGCACTGAGAGGTCGGGGTCGGCGATTCCTTCCTTAATACTTCATTTTCTACAGCAGTGGAGACCAAACTAGAAGAACCAGTAGATGAAGAGTGTGGCGTGGTGTCCTTAAATCCAAAATCACCTATAAGCCCAGGAGCAGCCGGGCAACACCGGGTCTGAGCCTCTGTGGGGGCGCAGGGGGCCGTGGTACCGTCCTTCTTAACACTAGCCGACGCCTGGCAATAGTCATGGTCGCTGTACCCTCGGGAGGAACCTGGCTTGTTTCCACCAGCACTGCAGCGACGCTCTTCCGGTCCGCTCCCTGCCACTCGCTGCTGTGTGGCAGAGTAAGGGAGGACGGTGGACGCTTTGCTCAGCTGGGCGTACAGCTCAGTCTGTTCAGGACCCTTCCTGGCAATGCCACCACCTGAGGCGCTGGGGGCCACGGCACCCGGGCCTGACTCGCCCAGCCTTGCTTTTTTGTACGCCGAAGCTGAGGAGACACATGAGGACAACTTGGTTTTGAGCGATGCTTTGAAAAGATTCTCTGGACTGTCTTTGTATGGGGGTGTGGTAGGTGGTGTCAGACCTGGACAGAGGACATGAGACACAGCATAAGAAGTCAACAACAACAACAACAACAAAAAAAACGGGCCTCAAATATACCACATTCCTTCACAAATTGGGTTTATGGAGAGGCCTGATTAAAATCTGCACTTTCACTATGATTAATCCTGATCTCTCTTTTATTACAATCTTGACAGATTCATGTAATGCATGAAGGAACTTAATATGCTGGTGTTGTAACACGGATGGTTTGTCAGCAACCTCCCCACCTCACCCACCCTGTGACCTTGAAAACAGCCCTCTTAGGTAGGAAAAATAACACGGGAAAAACCACATGTAAGTAAGAATAAGTGTTTAAGGTCAAGTGCAAAGCTGCTAGTGTAAACATATATGATACAGGAGGGGATCTGACCTACATTTACAACTTATTAGACCTACTGTGTGTATAAGTTTGACACGTTCTTGTGCAATTGTATATCATGCGGTGGGTGTGTTTTTAACTTATACCCATATGGTTTAATTTCTATAGCACTCTTAAATATTAAGAAGGGTCGATCCTCACAACAGCAGAGGTCTTCAATGTTTTCTAGACCAAGAACCCCCAAACTGATGTAGAGTGGGAGCCGGAACCCCCGACTTGTGTATCTTGTATAAAATAGTGTTTTAAAATAATCTGGTCTGAGAGGGACATTGTGTTGGTGCAATATTCACCCATTCCTCTCCAGGTGCACTGCAAAAAGTCAGTGTTCAAAAACAAGAAAAAAAAAATACAAAAATTAGTTGTATTTTATTTGAACTAAGAAAAATTATCTGCCAATAGAACAAGAAAATCCGGCTTGTCAAGACTTTCTAAAACAAGTAAAATTATCTAACCTCAATGAACCCAAAAATACCTGAAAATAAGTATATTCTTACTAATAAGTGCACTTATCTTGGTAGAAAAAAAACAACTAGACCTTCATGCTCAAAATGTTAAAAAATATTCTTAAATTACATAAATACTAATGCCATTATCGTGACATCAGCATCATGATTTTTTTTGTTCATACTTGAAGTAGGAAATGATTACTTTAAAAAAGTAGTTTTATACTTGAGTGTTGATGACACAGCTTTGCATCAATTTCAAGCATGTTTTACTTAATATAGGTCATAAAATCTCAGCAACAAACTGTAATATCTTACTGAGATCATTTACGACCAAAACCCTAATAACAGGTAAAACACTAACATAAAATCTGCTCATCCATCCATACACTTTCTATCGCTTATTCCGCTTAGTGGGAATAATTATCTTATCAGACAGAAAATAAGCAAATATGACTCTTATTTGAGATATTTAATCCCACTTAGATTTCAGTTTTTGCAGTGTAGTCCTTGGGTTATAAACGAGTTGCGTTCCTTGAATTTTTTTCAATGTCGAGTTTTATAGTGTAAGTCAGATCTTTATATATCTAAAACGTAAACAAAATCACTCCTAAGTCACTCACAGTGTGCAGAAAACAAATGAAGGATGTTTACATTACACAAATGAAATGACTAAACACACAAATTAAATGAAAAAAAAAATAATAAAGAGAACTACTTCTTGTCTCTCTCCCCGTGACGTCTGTAACCCGTTGTTGTCTTTCAGGCGTTTCTACCATCGGAAATTTGGCCCAGGTTTGCCAACCTTCATTACATTATTACTTTAGATCAGACCTGGGCAAATTAAGGCCCGTTAAGCTTTTTAATCTGGCCCGCCGGACATTCCCAAATAATTATCTTAGATCTTTAAGATGGAAAGTGTAGCTGCCATTTTGATGTGCAGTGATGTTTTCAAATTACCGTAAGACTTGAACTATACAAAGTATTTCTATGGTTGCAATCTGCACTTTTGCATGATATACTAGTAACTATGGTCATCTAATTAGTTATTATAGTAATCTAAAAGTCACAGCAACTCAGGCGAGGCACCGAACAGTGTGGGAGGGGAGCCTTTCCACAGACTGTTTCCTGAGCGGTCAGTCAAAAATGCGGGTGTCTGACACAGACGCAATAGGAGATTTTTACAACAAAGTTTTTAAGATTAGTGATAAATCAGATATATTAGATTTTAGTTTTTTTCATATTTGGCTGTTTGTTGTATTTTCGTTGCGTTTCGCTTGATTGTAAAATATGTTTATCGAAAGGGAGTGTGACGTTCATATATTGTCAATATTCAGTGTTTTATCAATCATAGTTAATATTGTAAATCCCACATTCTTTATTTTCATGTACATTCTGGGTGTCTCATTCAGTAAAAAAAAATACAATTTCATTCCGAATTTTAAGGCGGTCTGTCATACCGTTTTTAGCTTTCAATCAGACATTATTGTGAGGTTTTGTATTAGTGTTCCTAAAAATCAGATACACTGGCCCCCGGAAACATTTTTTTCTCTAAATTTGGCCCCCCCGAGTCAAAATAATGGCCCAGGTGTCAGGGTTGCCCCTGAGAGTTTGTCTAGGCTTTAGTTTTTTCTTTTGCATTTGTCTGTTTCCTGTGTTTAGTATTTCCTGTCTTTTAGTTCCTGTTAAGTGCTCTTAATTTTTCAGCTTCCTGTCTTGTTCCCTGAGTGCTGTGTTCCTCCTCAGTGTGTTTAGTATTTCCTGTCCTTAGTTCCTGTCTAGTGCTCTTATTTTGTCAGCTTCCTGTCTTGTTCCCTGAGTGCTGTGTTCCCCTTTAGCTGCGGCTGATTGGCACCTGTTGCCAATCAGCCGGCTCCTATTTGTACCTCCTTTGTCTTGTGTCAGTTGCTGGATCATTGTATTGTCATTCGGACTTGTCGTTGCCACATGTCGCTCTTGTCGTTCCTGTAGTGTCGTACCTTGTCTTTGCAGCGTAGCGGTAAGCTATATTCGGTTGATATTTGTAGCTTACTGTTTTTTGTTCCCTGCTTCCGTTTTATTTTTCATTATACAAGTACGACTTCTGTTTGCCTGTTCGCTACCCGCTAGCTTCCACGCTAAGCTCCTGTTCGTTATTTTCTAGCTCCCAGCCTAGCTCCTTTTGTTTAATTATCCGTCTTGTGCGCGCTTTGTGTTAGTACCCTTTTGTTTGTTCTTGTTCTATTATTTATATTAAAATCATGTTTGCTCACTCCATGCCTGCCTCCATCTCTGCATCTTGGGGTTCAACAACAAATAACTGAGACACCAGGCCTGCTTTAGATTAGACCAATATAATTTTGCCTCAATTTCCACTTTAAGCATGAGTGTAAAGTGTGTGAAGAATGCACTACCAACCTGATAAGTCCGAAAGAGAAAGACATTATACAATTTTCAGCTCACAGACGGTACCGGGTGGTTGTTTGAGCACACTGCAGCTAGTCTTGGATAGTCCCATTTCTTAAAGCTTCAGTCATGCACAAGATTCTCACAGGGATGTGGCAAAATTACAGTGGTACCTAGTGTATCCTTTCTTTATTGGCTATCATAGTCAAGAAATTGGAAACAAATGTGCGCCTACTGTTGGTGGCCGTTTATCTTCTCTGAACTTTTTATGTTGTTCATTTTCATTTTCATGGCCCGCTGCTGCATGAGGGGCATAATGAAGGCCATAAAGTTAACTAAAAAGTGATGTTATTGTCAGTGCAGTAACTGACTGGCTGCCTCAATTCACACATAGACCATGTTGCAATAATGTACTTAAAAACATCCAAAACTGTAAAAAAAAAATAAAGAATACATAGGAAATAAATAGTTAAAAAATATGATTAAAAAATAAAACTAATCAACCAACAATTTCACAACACCCTGCAGTACCTCTGAGGGTCATGGACCCCTGTTAAAGACTAATGCTCTATACGACAAGAGTGCTCTTGAGTTTTAGGGATCTGCTGCAAAACTGCTAGTCAAAGGTCTTCAAAGTGTTAATTCCTCCTGAGTTTTGAAGTAAAGCTCTGCTTTCACTCATTTTGGGTGCAAAAGATCAGCTTCCGTCCTTTGGCTGCAGTTTACGTATGACCATCCCAAGGTCAACTGGCTGTCTTTTAGCCTGGTAGATTTCAGTTCAGTCCCAGTGTTAGGTATTTATTTACCAGCTGTGGAAATGACTCACTTTGTGTGCACATTGTACTGTCAGGGAAGGAAATCTGTAACAAATCCTTCCAGCTTGACGGAGACCTATTGCTCGTTTAACCCTTTTGGTACCTCTTCAGCCAGTTAATATTTCCAATGCATTTTGGCTGGACAAGCTTAACTTTCTTATGCAGTGCAAAATTTGGGATTGAATAATCGCTGGAAATTCGTTAGTGCAGGTTAGGGTTGTTGATCACAAGTGAAAGTGGTCCTGATAAGAGTAAAATTCCACTACAACGGTGTAACTGATAACGATGTGGGCTTTTCCACCTTTAGTCAGCACAAATGGAACTTTCCATTAATCCAATTTGATGATGAAATGACTTCCCCTGAGTCATCACATGACGCTTTTTGTGATAGATTACTCTTAAAAACCTTTGCTTTACTTCTTCTGCTGTTCTACCCCCCCCAGCGGTGACATGATGAGTGTCCATCCATCACTGTTGAGTTTGACTGAGGGACACACATTTATCTAATTCTGATTTATTCTGCCCTCGCACGTTAATGGGTTCTAGTTTATGACCCGACGTGAGCTTTTGTTTTTCGGGACAGATGGCGCTTGGTTCATTGTGTTCAAATGGACCTTCTTCAGGCGTTTGTTGGGCATCATTTATACACCGCCTATATCTAGTGTCTACACTTGCATGACATCAGGAATTCCTAACACAGCCCGGCTTATTTATTCCATCCGAGCCGCCTCCACCGACGCCGGATTTGATGCTAAGAGCTGTCATTTGGTGCAATTCGGGAGCGAGCGAGGAATGGAATGTGTTACAAGAAAGGTAAAGAAGACGGGGAGAGCGTAGGTGTGTCGGAGTGACATAGCGGAGAGGCTGCGGTTTGTTGTGTTGGGAATCTAAGCAAGGAAAAGAGAGTAATGGTGACGATGTGTGAGTGCATTAACAATGCTATAAAGTGGGCTCATCTCAGGACTTGCCATATAACTGCCATCTGTCTGCTTGTAAATCTGCAAAGGGGAGGTGCAGGCCGTCAGCAGGAGGATATCTGAGAGGAATGACAATCTATTTGCCCCTTGTTCTAGGGCTAGTCAACTGGCGGCACACAGCCCAAATACTGACCAGCTATGACAGATGACAGTGGTCACCAATCTTTTCGGGCCCAAGATCCCTGGTCCCAGCCAAAAACCAAAGCAAGATATATATATATATATATATACATATATATATATGTATATATATATATATATATATATATATATATATATATATATATATATAGCCTGCTCATCAGTGAAAATCCCCTGACAAAACAGGCTTGTAGGGATAAAATAGCCTCTGTGTTTTTTTTCCTGACCTATAGTATGCATGTATATATATATATATATATATATATATATATATATATATACATATATATATATATATATATATATATACATGCATATATATATATATATATATATATATATATATATATATATATACAGGGTATCTGCAGGTTTCAGCAAGTCAAATTTCAGACTTTTTAAGACCTTTTTAATGCCACATTGAATGAAATTAAAGACCGAAAAAAATAATTAAAAATCTATAAATATAAGCGATGGTTGGGGATCCCACTGTACTACAACCTCAATGACAATCAGTCAAGTTTAATTTTTGTATGTTTATTAATAAACAAACTGATAAGCACCACTCTGCCAAACAGCTTATCAAAAATCTTGAGAGAGCCAAAAACTTTGACATCCAAAACAAACAAACCAACACCAATGCCAGTAAAAACATAAAAAACCGAGGTGAGGGTAAACCTTTTTTTACATTTGGTCAATAATACTGCAATAATAGTGCAAAACAGTATTATAACATCAACAACAAAACACTGAACACACACTCAAATTAGCCACAGTTGAGCTTCAGCTGGCTGTTCTCATTCACGAGTTCTGCCTCAATTTTTTTCAGCTCACTCATGTTTTCTTTGTATCTCTTGAAGAGATACAAAGAAAAAATGAGTGAGCTGAAATCACTCACTTTTACTCATAGACGTGCCGTAACTTTACTCAAAGACGTGCCCCGAAAAAAACCAAAAAAAAAACTGGCCCGACAATTTAAGATCATTGAGTACTGAATTTAAGACCATTTTAGGAATGTAATACTTTATTTAAGACTTTTAAGGATCCGCGGAAACCCTGTATATATATATATATATATATATATATATATATATATATATATATATATATATACATATATATATATATATACATATATATATATATATATATATACCCTGCATCAGGGTATGAGCAGGGTATAATATATAAATATTGGGAACACTAAATTGGCCCTACTGTGTGAATGTGAGTGTGAATGTTGTCTGTCTATCTGTGTTGGCCCTGCGATGAGATAGCGACTTGTCCAGGGTGTACACCGCCTTCCACCCGAATGCAGCTGAGATAGGCTACAGCGACCTCCCGCGACCCCATAGAGGGACAAGCGGTAGAAAATAAATGAATATATATATATATATATATATATATATATACCCAATAATGCAAATAAATTGATGGATGTGTGTGTATATATATATATATATATATATATATACACACACATCCATCAATTTATTTGCATTATTGGGTTTTTCAACAGATACAGCATCAATAGCCATATTCCCATGGTCGAGCCACTCCTGAACTCTAGACAACGGAAGTTCCCTCAGTCAGTAATGGTTTGGGGAGCCATGTCAGCTGCTGGTTTTGGTCCACTGTGTTTCATCAAGTCCAGAGTCAATGCAGCTGTATACATGCTTCCATCTGTTGTAAAGCTCTATGGAGATGATGATTTAATTTTTACAGTATGATCTGGCACCTGCTCACAGTGCCAAAACCAGCAGTAACTGGTGTACTGACCATGGCCTTACTGTCCTCGATTGGCCTGCCAACTATCCATCCATCCATTTTCTACCGCTTATTCCCTTTTGGGGTCGCGGGGGGCGCTGGCGCCTATCTCAGCTACAATCGGGCCAACTATCCTGACCTAAACCCCATTGAGAATTTGTGGGGTATTGTGAAGTAGAAGCTGAAAGACACCAGACCCAATAATGCAAATGAGCTGAAGGCCACTTTTGAAGCATCCTGGGCATCCATAACAACTCAGCAATACCACAGGCCGATTGCCTCCATGCCACGCCGCATGGATGGAGTAAGCCATGCAAAAGGTTTCCCAACCAAGTACTGAGTGCATTAATTGACATTTTCAAATGTTGGATTTTGTTTTGCTGTTATACATCTTTTTTTTTACTTGGTCTGAGGAAATACTCAAATTTTTTGAGAAAGGATTTTTGAGTTTTCTTAAGTTGTATGCCATAATCAGCAATATTAAAATAATAAAAGGCTTGCAATATTTCAGTTGATGTGTAATGAATCCAGAATGTATGGCATGTTCTTGTTTTTAGTTGCATTACGGAAAATAAAGGACTTTATCACAATATTCAATTTTTCTGAGACAGTCCTGTACATATATATATATATTTTTTTTTTTTTGTTGTATTTTAGCCCTGGGTTCGATCCCTGGGCTCAGGGCTCAGGGTCTTTCTGCGTGAAGTTTGCATGTTCTCCTTTCTCTCTTTGACTATTGATTGTAACATAGGCTAGCTCTATTGTCATTTTGAGGAACTTTACAAGTGTATTTGCAGTATATCATTAAAAACAAGAAAGTAGTCCTATCATACAGGGAATATTTGACAAGATGGCTGTCGTAAATAATCTTTCCTGGACATCATATTCAATCCTTTGCCACATGAATGTTCTCCTAAAGCTGATCTCTTGAGATGCAAAGAGTGTCTTCTTACCTGGGGTTCCAGCAATCGCCACACCTAATGTGCACTCAATGGTTTTGTTCTCAAACGATGAAGATCTCTTGTGGTCACTGCAAGACAAAAAAATAAGACCAAAATTAGTCATGTTAGTCACATGAAGACGTTAAAAGTGATGTGAAAAGACGTGGAAATGAGTAACAAATAATGCCTCAGCTTGGATTTTTTTCTCTTCTATACTGTCTCTTTCTAGTATGCACTTACTTTGGAGACTCTGGGGTCAAAGGAAGTGGCAAGGTGGTTGGTTTGGCTGCAGAACACAAAAGGGCATGGGTAATTATTGATCTAAGAGCTGCAACATTAAAAATACCAAATAAAAATGCACTAAAAATGATGACAAAATCCAAAACCCCCAACCCTGGTTAGCCTTCCTATTGTCTTTTTGTCTCTTTTGGTTGACCCCATTGTATCTTATAGACTCTATGAGGCAGAATGAGGTGATGTCACAGGTGTCCAGATACAGACATAGCTTGGGATGGGACATAGAGACGACGCCACGGACAAGACACATGACGGCGGGTAAGACCTTCTCCACCAACAAAATCATCATCATCCAGCATGCACCACCAACAAAGAGAGGAAGGGGATGGAAAGTTAGCCTTTTTGGAGTGGGTCCAGAGAATTCCTGTCTTATAGAAGATCTGACTGAAAAAAAGCACCATGCTCATATGAAATTCAGCATTTTGACTTGGGTTTTTTGCAGTCGATCCTTAAAAAAACAGAAGAATGGGTCTGTCATATACTGTACCTAATTTTTGAGCAATTATTTTGCAGTCGGTCCTTGAAGACGGCAGGATGATCCTTTAAATGGAGGATCTTTGACTGGGTGTCTTTGCCGTAGCTCCCTAAAACCAGCAGAATTATTCTATAGAAGATTTTTGAGGAGTGTTTTTGCAGTTGCTCAATAAAAACAGCAGAGCACTCCTGTTTTATAGACGATCTTAGGCTAGCATTTTTTTAAATTGGTCTGTCGTATAATGGAGGGTCTTTATCTTGCGTGTTTTACAACTAGTCCTTCAAAAAAGCAGAGCGCTCCTGTCGAGGATGTGAAAATCTGTGGGTCACAGGTGTCCAGATACAGACATTCAGTGCTCTGCTTGAGACACCTGGGGATGGGACAAAGACGGAGACAAGACACATGACGGCAGGTGAGGCTCCTTCCACCAACAAAAAACAAAAAAAATCATCAAGCATGCAGCAACAGCAAGGACAGAAAGGGTAAAGAAGATAAGAAAGGAGAGTCAAGGAAGCTTGTGCAGTTGCCCGAGGCTTTGGCCCAACTTGTGGAACGTGGCTCTCAAGACTAAAGACAGACAACAACACACTAACCCCAATTTGACGGGAGGGATATTAGAATTTGGTCCAGTTAGTGGAAAAAGTGGTTAGGAGGAGAAGCAGCAGTAGCAAAGATAAAGGCCAGCGGGGGGGATGCAGTCATGATTACCTAACAACAGGTGGTCTGCGTGGTCTGGGCGCTGCCTGTGTTTCATGCGGGCGGGGGCGGGCTCTGCAATGCTAGTATCTGGGAAGCTTGGCGGGCGGCCCATGACATCATCATCAGCATCATCATCATGGTCAACATCCTCCCCATGGCCTCCCTGGCTTAGACTCTTGAGAGGCTCAGGGGACTTAGGCGGGGCTCGGTACTGAGCAGGCCTGTCGGTGAGCAGCCGGCTAAGTAAAGGGTGCCCCGGCTTCTCGTCCCGTTTCCTAATGGTGACGGTGACGCGCCTACGCTGCCTCTTATCTCGAGGGGCGCCTACAGCCTCTCGGCAACGCTCACAGCTGTGACTCACCTCTCGGGGAGGGAGGGAATAAGAATGCATATACCTAATAAACCTAGCGGCACAGGCCAGCCGGTCAGTGTCGCCCGGCCGCCTCCCTTCTTCGCCGATGTAGCTTCCTTGGCCACCCTCCGACTCATCAACATCCTGAGAGCAACGCTGCCACTTCCCAGCCCCAACACCAGCCACACTACACTGGCCTGCAGGCCGGCGCTCACCTCGCTGCGGCGGATGCTGCTGATGCTGCTGAGCTGGCACGGCGGACTTCTTCTTGGAGGACGAGGAGGAGGAAACGGAGGAAAGTGAGGAGAATGAGGAGGTGGACGACGAGGATGGCGAGGAGGACGAAGAGGAGGCACAGTGGCCGCCCTTTACGTCGCTGGCTTTAGTGTGGAGGAGGATGTCGTCGGTGGCTGTTAAGTACTTTAACAGCTCGGTGCAAGGCCGCCTCAAAGAGCGACTCTGCTGGCCGGAGACCCCCCTCGTTTTGCTGCTCCAGTGGCTCTCTGTCTGCACAAAAGGAGAAAAGGTAGAAGGAGCCATGTTTATAGTTTATCCGAATGATGTGACAGCGTATTTTCAAAGGAAACTGATAAAAGAGGAGAAAAGTATCATTTACGGGGATAATGATTTTTGAAATAGGTAAAGTAAGAAATGTATTTTAGTTTTAGGAGTTAAATGGTGGAACAAGCTCAGTGATGAGCTGAAGACATGTAGTTCTTTGTTAAGGTTTAAGTAAACCTTGAAAGGTGAAATACCGTATTTTTCGCACTATAAGTAGCAGTTTTTTTCATAGTTTGGCCGGGGGTGCGACTTATACTCAAGAGCGACTTATGTGTGAAATTATTAACACATTATCGTAAAATATCAAATAATATTATGTAACTCATTCACGTAAGAGATTAGAAGTATAAGATTTCATTGGATTTAGCAATTAGGAGTGACAGATTGTTTGATAAACGTATAGCATGTTCTTTATGTTATAGGTATTTGAATGACTCTTACCATAATATGTTACGTTAACATACCAGGCACGTTCTCAGTTGGTTATTTATGCGTCATATAATGCAGTGGTCCCCAACCACCGGGCCGCGGATCAATTGGTACATGGCCGCACAAGAAATTAAAGAAAAAAAAAATATATATATATATACATATATATATGTATATATTATTATTATTATTTTTAATTTTTTTTAAATTGACATAAAAAACACCAAATATATTTGATTATATATCAATATAGATCAATACAGTCTGCAGGGATACAGTTCGTAAGCACACATGATTGTATTTCTTTTTGAAAATAAAGTGCTGCCGTCAATGGAGAGCCCTGGTTAATTTCTGCAAAATAATTTTACAACATGTACTTTGATATTCAGTACGTTGACATGCACTATATATATATATATATATATATATATATATATATATATATATATATATATATATATATATATATATGTATATATACATATATATATACATACATATATATATATATAAATATATATATATATATATATATATATATATGTATATATACATATATATATATACATATATATATATATATATATATGTATATATACATATATATATACATACATATATATATATATATAAATATATATATATATATATATATATATATATATGTATATATACATATATATATATATATACATATATATATATATATATATATATCTATATATATATATACATATATATATATATATATATATGTATATATATATATATATATATATACATATATATATATATACATATATATATGTATATATATATATATATATATATATATATATATATATATATACATATATATATATATATATATATATGTATATGTATATATATATATATATATATATATATATATATATATATATATATATATATATATATATATATATATATATATATATATATATATATATATATATATATATATATATGTATGTATGTATGTATGTATGTATGTACAGATATATGCAGTCATGGTCAGAAGTTTACATACACTTGTAAAGAACATAATGTCATGGCTGTCTTGAGTTTCCAATAATTTCTACAACTCTTATTTTTTTGTGATAGAGTGATTGGAGCACATACTTGTTTGTCACAAAAAACATTCATGGAGTTTGGTTCTTTTATGGATATATTATGGGCCTACTGAAAATGTGACCTAATCTGCTTGGTCAAAAGTATACATACAGCAATGTTAACAGCATATTGCAATGGGAAGTAGTAGTTATCGTTTATATCGGGAGCTCGAGAGATATTGGCTTTATCTTCTAAGCATGTAGCATGATCTTCTTCTATTTACATTCCTACATAGATAAACAAGCTGAACTGACCACCATCCCGACCAATTGTACGAAAGGGAAACACAGCAAATGTCCAACAGTCGTTAGAGAAAGACTATGTAAACTGGGACTTCACATGCAGATGTAAAATTAGACAACAAGCTAGTATTTGAGAAATCACACTAATTTAGTGCATGGAAACATACTGATTGTGAAGCAGAAACTGGACCACATGGCAGATTTCGAACTTGACAAGGAGCCTCATCTCTACTCGTGGAGCAAATCAAAGCTGGGCCGGACATAACCGAGGTCTTAAACCCTGTGCTATCGAGTGACTCGATTGGGCTTTAACCTTGGTAGTCAGCACACTCGCCTCGAAATACTCAAGAGAAAGAGTACACAACCGCTGCACTTGCTCTATTTTTTCTTTCTTATTGCATTTTGCCGCTTTGTTAAATTTTTCGTATAAATGCTCGTCCGGCTTGCATTCTATTGATACGCAACTGATGTCGTTGGTGGACGGTCGATGACGATTTTACTCAAAATGCACTTGAAGGCAAGTGAATTTGCACGTCACGGAGTGAAATGTGAAACTGAAAATGAAGCCAGTCAAATAGCACAATGTTTTATTCAGTATTTTACACCAACTACCGTATTTCCTTGAATTGCCGCCGGGGCGCTAATTAATTTAAAACCTCTTCTCACTCCTGCGCTTATCAAAGGCATGCGGTAAAAGTAAGCATGCGGTAATTATTCTAAAACCTATTCTCACTCCGGCACTTACCAAAGAAATGCAGTAAATATTTGAGTGTGACGTAAGCTTGGACCTTAAATCCTATTGAATAGCTCTTAATCTTCTTCCCTTTATGCGATTTCAAATTACCGGTATTGAAATCAGCCTCCTCCATTTTGAAAATGATGACAGGGGAAGTGTCACTCGTGACGTCACAAGTTTGACCAGGCGGTAATACTAAGCATGCGCTAATTATTTTGCGAAGCGAGTTTGACCCGGCGCATACTATATGCCCTGCGGCAATTCAAGAAAATAGTGTATATGTCTATAGTCGGGTCTTGTAAAGTGTTAAGCAACCATGACTAATTTTGACTGGGTCAACCTATAACCCAACATACGTACAGCTTTTTTATTAATAGTGATTAGAATAAAACTGTTTGTATGATCGGAGCTCCTCCAGGCCCTAGTCATGGGAGAGTACCGCCCTCCCTACCCTGGAACCGGTCGAGGGGCCCGTCTCCGCCATGTTCGCGCTCTGGGTAGGTCACAACTAGCGCTTCTATCAAAGCCCCCTACGACCCTTCCCACCACAATCTCAAGATGACAAGTGCCCTGCTGAGGCCAAGTATGTCTCCTCCAGACCTGAATCAAAATCCTTCAAGCAGAAGGAAAAAGGGTGGAGGAGTGCAAGGTGTCTAATAGGGTTGTACGTTATACCGGTACTGGTATAGTATCGCGGTACTAATGAATCAAAAACAGTACTATACTCTGCTTGAAAAGTACCGGTTCCCGGGCATGACGGCGCGTCGTCACGTCATGACATTGCTGAGTTTACGAGCAGAGGAGCATGTTCGGCAGCGCACAATCACGGAGTACTTACAAACAGACACAGTGTGTGGACAGAAAAGGGAGAACGGATGCATTTTGGTTTAAAAACTGACGATAAAGATGAAGTTATAACACTGGAAGGCCATCAGGAAGAGGTGCTTTAGGACATGGATAGCTAGCTAGCGGCGAACGACCATTTTCAGTCAGCAGTGGTTTAGCTACTTCTAACTTACTAATCCTTGCATCCATGGTGATGAATAAAGTGAGTTTCTTACCTGCAGGACGAGGAATAGCTGAATATGTAGGAGGATTACGATAGCAAACCGCTAACAGCAGGCTAGTACCCTGAATGTAAACAAATGCCATGGGTGCATCTACACCTGACATTCACTGTAATGATACCAAGTACAATAGCGTATCTGGTCGATACTACTATAGTTACATGGACATTTTTCATCGTCACATAATCTTTTTTCCTTTATTTAAAATTCATAGGGTTTATAAACTCAGGAAATACGTCCCTGGACACATGAGGACTTTGAATATGACCAATGCATGATCCTGAAACTACTGGATATCAGATTGAAACCTACATTTCTGGTATCATCCAAACCTAATGTAAAGTATCAAACAAGAGAAGAATAAGTGATTATTCAATTTTAACAGATGTGTAGATAGAACATGTTAAACGAGAAAGTAAGCAGATATTATCAGTATCAGCCTTTGTTTGTTTACTTACTACTAAAAGACAAGTTGTCCTGTATGTTCACTATTTTATTTAAAGGCCTACTGAAACCCACTACTACCCACCACGCAGTCTGATAGTTTATATATCAATGATGAAATATTAACATTGCAACACATGCCAACACGGCCTATTTAGTTTACGAAATTAAAATTTTAAATTTCACTGGAGTTTCTTCTTCGAAACGTCGTGTAATGATGACGTGTACGCAAGACGTCATGGGTTTTTAAGAAGTATGAGCGCTGCGCACACACACAGCTAAATGTCATCTGCTTTAACGGCATAATTATACAGTATTTTGGACATCTGTGTTGCTGAATCTTTTGCAATTTGTACAATTAATATTGGAGAAGTCACAGTAGAAAGATGGAGTTGAGAAGCTTTAGCCTTTAGCCACAGAAACACACGGTGATTCATTGTTTAAAATTCCTGGAGGTAAAACATTCCTATGGATCAGAGCGCGGTCAAGAGAACATGGATCCCGACCAAATGTCAACCAGCAGGTTTCGGTGAGAAAATTGTGGTTAAAAAGTCAGTTTTTACCGGAGAAAAGCTGAGCTTGTGCCGTCCATAGCTGTCGTCGACTCCCCTGAGACACTGCGCGTCAACACACCCGTGGAGACACCCTTCCAACTATCAGGTACTATTAAACACACTAAAACACTAACAACACAATAGAAAGATAAGGGATTTCCCAGAATTAACCTAGGAAATGTCTCTAAAAACATCGGAATCCGTCCCAATGCAATCACGTTTTTTTGTTTTTTTCTAGTCCGTCGCTATCAATATCCTCAAACACGAACCTTTCATCCTCGCTCAAATTAATGGGGTAATTGTCTTTTTCTCGGTCCGAATAGCACTTTTTGTTGGAGGCTCCCATTATAAACAATGTGAATATGTGAGGAGCCATCAAACATGTGATGTCATCGTCTGCGACTTCTGGTAGAGCAGCAGGGCTTTTGTCTTAGCACCGAAAGTTGCGAACTTTATTGTGGATCTTCTCTACTAAATCCTTTCAGCAAAAATATGGCAATATCGCGAAATGATCAAGTATGACACATAGAATGGACCTGCTATCTCCGTTTAAATAAGAAAATCTCATTTCAGTAGGCCTTTAAGGACATAATTGTTCTTTGATTACAACAAAAAACATACGTTTAATGTACTGTAAGATTTGTTGTTAAAATAAAGGCAATAATGCAATTTTTTGTGGTTCACCTTAGTCGGAATAGTACGGAAAATAATTAACATACATTTTGGTACCGGTACTAAAATCTTGGTATCGGGACGACACAGTTTTATTCTAATCACTATTATTAACATTTTGGACGCAATTTGGATAGTTGTGAGGTGTTACCAGATGTTTAGACAATAATATGTTCACACTGTTGTCGCACCCAAATGACTACTTTGGGTCATAGGCTTTTGATTGGTCAGAAGAGCGTTCACTAGAGCAACTCGGTGAAGCATAGTCCTAATTGCACTGTTTTGCAACGTAAAAACAAATTTTCAAAATAAGAGAAAATGAAGTAGCCCGTTTAAAGATGTAATTATTCCGACAGCAGCGTCGTCCGAAGGCGTCGTCGTGACCATACGTTTTTCTTTTAACGGTCCGTCATAGCAAGACGGTGGCGGCGCTAATGAGAAGAATGCTGCCGCCGTGTCTGCGAAAGCCCAACAGCAATAAGGCCTGTTTTCATTACGCCCCTCTGGGATGCGAAGCTGTAGTTTAGGCTACCGAAACAATAAAATTACGACAGCAGTGCAGAGCGGGGGAAGATTAACTAACATAAAAATGTGCGTACCTTGACGACGGCAGGTGGTGGTCTGATGCGGTGGTTGTTGTTGCTGCCGGCTGCATGGTTCTGCGCCTTGCTACCTGTGTATTGATTGTAGCCCAGCTGGGTGTTGGCGGGCGCCAAGAGGAGCTTCTTCAGCTGGGGAGAGACGGCACAATCAGCACGGACTATCAAAATGGACATTATGGACTTTTTATTTATCCAAGTTAAACGAAACTTAAAAAATTGGTGAGAATTTTGGCATGACTTTGCAAATCACGGAAATGTAACCAGACTATTGTAATGTCTACGGCACAGATGTGGCCCGCCACTTCATTTTATTTGGCCCTAGAATATGTACCTATAAACCAGTGGTTCTCAACCTTTTTTCAGTGATGTACCCCCTGTGAACATTTTTTTAATTCAAGTACCCCCTAATCAGAGCATTTTTGGTTGAAAAAAGGAGATAAAGAAGTAAAATACAGCACTATGTCATCAGTTTCTGATTTATTAAATTGTATAACGGTGCATCCATCCATCCATTTTCCACCTCTTATTCCCTTTCGGGGTCGCGGGGGGCGCTGGCGCCTATCTCAGCTACAATCGGGCGGAAGGCAGGGTACACCCTGGACAAGTCGCCACCTCATCGCAGGGCCAACACAGATAGACAGACAACATTCACACTCACATTCACACACTAGGGCCAATTTAGTGTTGTCAATCAACCTATCCCCAGGTGCATGTCTTTGGAAGTGGGAGGAAGCCGGAGTACCCGGAGGGAGCCCACGCATTCACGGGGAGAACATGCAAACTCCACACAGAAAGATCCCGAGCCTGGATTTGAACCCAGGACTGCAGGAACTTCGTATTGTGAGGCAGACGCACTAACCCCTCTTTCACCGTGAAGCCTGGTGCAATATTGCTGATTTGTAGTGGTATTTTTTAACTATTTGGAAAAAAAAAAAAAGTAAAAACTTGTTGAAAAATAAAGAAGGGATTCACTTATAAATAAAGATTTCTACACATAGAAGTAATCATCAAATTTTTGAATTGTTGCTATTTTTTGTAATATTTTGTAAAAATCTCACTTACCTCTTGGCATACCTTCAAGTACCCCCAGCGGTGCGCGTACCCCCATTTGAGAACCACTGCTATAAACTAGTGCAACTTTTCTTACTAAATGTATTCTTTATTTCTATTTTGGGACAAAAAAAAATTATCTACTCCACGTAATCGCAAATCATGTTGTCTAATTATGCAAAAAATATATTTTCAAACTATTTGTTTTCATATAAATAATTATTAATAATACTGATTTCAATGTAAGTTGTCTATCAAATTGTGCTATTTAAAAGTGTAAAATTGTGAAATTTACTGTGGTTTTTACAGCATTTTTCTCTAAATGAAAAAAACTTTACTTTTTTACTGTAATAAACCGTGGTGCTATTTTGGCATTTCCAGTAATAAACCAAAAAATCTACAGTTGTTGATTTACTGTAAAAAAAAAAAAAAAAAAAAAAAAATGTTAAAGTAAAATTGAAGGTTTTTTTTATTTAGAGTAAAAAAAAAAAATAATGTAAATTTTACAATAAAATTCAAAAGCCTGGAAATAATATGTATCAAAGTACTGTAACTTTTCTTACTAAATGTATTACTTATTTGTATTGTGGGAGAAAAAAAATATATATATATATGTACTCCTTGTAATCTCAAATTATGTTAATTTAAATATCGTCAAATTACACAAAAATCTATTTTCTAACCATTTTTTGAATAGAAATAAATACTTATAATGATTTCAAAGCAAGTTATCCATCAAATTGTGCCATGTAAAAGTAGCAATAGATTTCAATATAAAATTGTGAAATTTACTGTGGTTTTTACCGCATTTTTCTCTAAATGAAAAAAACTGTACTTTTTTTTACTGTAATAAACTGTGGTGTTGTTTTGGCATTTACAGTAATACACCGAAAAATCTACAGTTGTTGATTTACAGTAAAAAACTGACAAACTAGCAGCTCAGGTGCAAACATGTTTTTTTACTGTAAAACAAATGGTAACATGGGGAACATATTCTTTAATTAGTTGCTTATTAAAGTAACAAAGACTTAATTTAGAGTTATTTGGAAACTAGGGGAACATATAAGGGTTAGGGTTAGGGTTACCAATAAGCAGTAATTCTGAAGTTATTGAGGGAATACTCTTAGTGAAAAGCTTACTGGTTGTATAATAAGGCCATGCTGAATAACGCATTAATAAGTACTTAATAATGACTAATTAAGAGCCAATATGTAAGCAACTAATTAATGGTGAAGATGCGTTTCCCATACTAAAGTGTTACCAAAAAAACTAATGTAAATTTTACAATAAAAATCTGGCAACTGAGCTGCCTTTTTTTTTTTTAACCGTAAAAACAGCAGTACTGTTGTTCCATTTACAGCAATGTACATAAAATTTTGAGGTGAAATTAGGGCTGGGTGATATATATATCGCGGGTTTGTCTCTGTGCGATATAGAAAATGACTATATCGTTATATTCGAGTATACGTTCTCACGCAGTTGCTTTTAGCTACTGGCATTACACTACAGGCTTTTATCACTCTTTCTTGTCACTCCTTCTCACAGACAAGTGCACCTTCTTACATACATCACACACTGTCGTTTCATATGCCCTCGCATGAGAGGTAGCAGCATGGGTAACATTAGCTGTGATGCTACCGGAGTGGTGCAAGTGGTAATACGAGAGAAATAAGGTGCCAATCTGGTAATAAATGAAGGAAGAATTAATTTCTTAAGAAAAACAGCACGGGATCCATCGTCTGGCGGTGGTTTGGCTTCAAGCGGGAAGATGTCGAACAAGTGTGCGGCAAAAGCGTTAAAGTAGCACCTACTAATAATTTGTAGCATCATTTGAAAAGTCCCCCGCTAAAGAATGAAGACCGCTTGAAACTGCATGTCAACATCTCCATTCGGTGCCATACCCACGAAATGCCGAAGCAACCATTTCCAGATCGTATGAAAAAAATAGCCAACAACAGAATTCAATAACGTCCGTAGTAACCTACCACATAGCAAAAGACATACACTATTTGATTTCCTGTTACGCAGATAATTTTTATATGACAGTTATTGAAATATCTTGTGTGACATCATGCACAAAAGTGCACTTTATCTGTTTTAAACTATTGTAGTGTCTTTCTGTACAAAAAGTGCACTTTAATTTAGTGGTGTTTTGATATGTCATCTTAGTGACATTATGCAAAAGGTGCACCAATAGCTTGTTTTGAAATGACGTGAATGTTTGTGCCACTGCTTAATAACTTTTTAATAAATACAGTTTTGGTAAATTTACTCAATTGTGGTTTCCCTCTCTGCATGAAATGTAATATGAGCATATTTTAATGCAGAATGTTTTAATGTAGACACATAGAATCATCATACTGCTGTGATTATATGCATCAAGTGTTCATTTGTTTTTACATTTTAGTTTTGAAAAAAATCTACTAATAAAATGCATTACAAATTGTATAATAATAGTATTCACTGTTAGAAACGGCCCTCTGGAGCCAAACATAACTGCGATGTGGCCCCCAGTGAAAACGACTTTGACACCTATGGTGAATAAAAAACAAAGTAGCGGTATCAGAGTTTTCAGGGCGGGAGGCAGTAGGTGTCCTAGCTGGTCCACCAATATCAAATTGGCTAAACATGTTCTCTTTCTTACAAGCCACATTTTGAGGCTGGTCACTCCAGGTGCAGCTGTTACAGACGGTTGCTTTAAAGTGATTACCAGAGAGGGTTCCTCGGGCTCCTCTGGAGTAGCGGGCAGGTCTTCCGGGGAGGAGGGACAGCTCTGGTCACTGGCATTGGTCACGTCCCCGTCTGCCAGAGCCTCGAATGAAGGCAGGCCGTCCTCATCCACCGGGATGCTGTCCAGGGTCTCTGTAAGCACTGCCAGCAAGTTGGCCTCATTTTCTTCATCTATCTTCTTAGCAGGCGTGAAAAAAAAAAACAGTAGACAGACAGAAACATAGAGAGAGAAAGAAAATAGGACATTTTAGTCTGGAAGTTGTAAATCTTTTCCTCCAAGGGAAGTAAAAGTGGTGGGTGGTTGCATGCAAGTTTTGCCTAAAACCCCCCTCACCCACCCAAACACACACACACACGCACTCACACACACACACACGCACACACACACACACACACACACACACACACACACACACACACGCACACACACACTCCCTCCCGAGTGAGTCAAGCCTGTCAGTCATATTTTAAAAAATGCAGCTTAACGGGACCAAAATAATATCGTCTCCCAGAAAAGCCATTAGCCAGGCTGACAAGCGAGCAAGTATCTAGGGTAGGCAGGGATGTTTTCAAAGGGAGTTTGTGGGCAAACAATGACGCCCGGTTCAAATCTACGCCGACAAAATGTTTGCCAGCAATCCTCCAGATACGGGAGAATTAGCGCGCTGCTAATGCCGAATAAAGGCGCCGTATTTTAAAGATGTTAATGACAGGCGGGGAGTTTCATACAAGGGGGCCATGAAATAAACAAACAAATGCCACATATGAAGGTGAATGCGGACTGAAAAGCTTTTTGGAGGGTAAGCTGCATATATATATTGCAGTGAAAGCTGAAAAAAAGGCTTCTGTACGCTCCTGTGACAAATGATCTTTGACTTGGTTCTTGTCTCTACGACCATTCATTTATACAACCTGAGCTTTGACTAAGGATTTTCATCTAACTCGTAGGATTTTGCCCGTAGCCAACGATCAGTCGCATCTATGGCGTCATGTTTTCTTTGAAGAGCAAAGCTTATTCAACCTGACTCTCGCCAGATCCTTGTAGTTCCCTGAGGACACAAGAATCTGGGAATTCTCAATAGGAGAAGTATTTCAGAAGGCGGGCCTGGTAAACAAACCAAAAAAAATAATTGTATGTGGAGATGTCCGATAATTTCGGACTGCCGATATTATGGGCCGATAAATGCTTTAAAATGTAATATCGGAAATTATCGGTATCGAAGGTCCTGAGTAGTCCAGAGTTCAATCCCAGGCTCGGGATCTTTCTGTATGGAGTTTGCATGTTCTTCCCGTGACTGCGTGGGTTCCGTCCAGGTACTACGGCTTCCTCCCACCTCCAAAGACATGCACCTGGGGATGGGTTGATTGGCAACATTAACTTGGCCCTAGTGTTTGAATATGAGTGTGAATGTTGTCTGTCTCTCTGTGTTGGCCCTGCGATGAGGTGGCGACTTGTCCAGGATGTACACCGCCTTCCGCCCGATTGTAGCTGATATAGGCTCCAGCGCCCCCCGTGACCCCGAAGGAAATAAGCGGTAGAAAATGAATGGTTGGATGAATGGTTTCAAAAAGTAAATTACTTTTTTAAAACGCCGCTGTACGAAGTGGTACACGGAGGTAGGGAGATGTACAGAGCGCCAATAAACCATAAAGGCACTGCCTTTGCGTGCCGTCCCAATCACATAATATCTACGGCTTTTGACACACACAAGTGAATGCAAGGCATATTTGGTCAACAGCCATACAGGTCACACTGAAGGTGGTCGTAAAAACAACTTTAACACTGTTACAAATATGTGCCACACTGTGAACCCACACCAAACAAGAATGACAAACATATTTCGAGAGAACATCCGCACCGTAACACAACATGAACACAACATAAAAAATACCCAGAACCCCTTGCAGCACTAACTCTTACGGGACGCTACAATATACATCCCCCGCCACCCCCTACCCACTCACCTCAACCCCGCCCACCTCAACCTCCTCATGCTCTCTCAGGAAGAGCGTGTCCCACATTCCAAGCTGCTGTTTTGAGGCATGTTAAAAAAAAAAAAGAACTTTGTGACTTCAATAATAAATATGGCAGTGCCATGTTGGCATTTTTTTCCATAGCTTGAGTTGATTTATTTTGGAAAACCTTGTTACATTGTTTAATGCATCCAGTGGGGCATCACAACAAAATTAGGTATAATAATGTGTTAATTCCACGACTGTATATATTGGTATCGGTTGATATCGGAATCGGTAATTAAGAGTTAAGACAATATCGGAATATCGGATATCGACAAAAAAGCCATTATCGGACATCTGTAATTGTATGTGATTGGATAAACCACTTGTCCATTATCTTGAATGACGCAGTACTTCAACCACTCACAACCCGTGACGCTGATGAGAGGAGCGACGCTGGGAAATCCAAAACGGAACAGCCGACATATAGGATCACGACAGAGCGAAAAGTTCTCGCTTCATCTTTTAAAGAATTAATATTCGATAGATTCGACAAAGCAGTTGCAATAGCAGAGTCAATGTCAGCACACGACTCCTCGCTGCGTGCCGCCGTTGTTGTTTGAATCAAACGGTCGCTTCGGTGTTACGTCACATCTATGAAATCCCGCCCGGCGATCCTGATTAGTTCATTATTTTATTCCTGTCTTGAAGGAGTTTGCATTGCCCTCGAGCCCAGATCCTTGTGTGGAGCTCAGCGAACTAAAATGATATGGCGAGAGTCAGGCTAAAAAGGTTATTGGGCTCTCCACAAAAAAACGGATTCTGAAGATATGTAGTACTATACACTGGTCAATAGGTGTCAGTAACATCCCATGGATGTAGAAACACTAATCTTATTTTCGGATGATCAAACTTGACTACCCATAGCACAGGTGTCAAACCCAAGGCCTGCGGGCCACATCGTGAAGCAAACGCCTGGAAACAATGTGTGTCAATCAATCATGCATCTTTCTTACTTAATGTATTCGTTCTTTCAATTTTGACCAAAATTGCATGTCTTAACTGTAACATTATCTGATGGTACAACACTCATCAACATATATTTCAAAATATTTTTGTTAAATAGGATTACATACTTAAATGCCTGCCTGTACCGTGACTTGCGATTTAAAAGAATGTTATCCATCCATGTGTATCTTATTTAAAATAATAATACATACAAAAGCAATTGTGTAATATCATAATGAGGTAGTTATACAATAATTTTCATATATTTACTGGGGTGTCAACGTTAACGCATGGGATTAATAAAAATAAATGATTCCGGTATTAAATATGAATGAAGATTAATCACTTCCGGTTTACGGTTTAACCCTGTGATTGAGATGAGAGGTGGCCAATTTCTTTTCAAAACAGAAATTTAGATAAGACTGAGGTAACTTGTTAGTATTGCAGCAAAAACATAATTATCGGCGAACATCAACTTCAAAATGCTATCTTAAAGCGAAATACGTACTCGAAGATGGTAACAATAGCATGAATGCTACATCCACAACAAACAGAGCACACTATGCTGGTGATTTAGCTGCGTCATTGTCGTCAACAAAAGTGCTCCAGGTAAATTAAACGTATGCCTTTGCTAAGCGGACAGCCACTGAATGTAAACAACATAACATCTGTGAAGACCAAGTCCTGCAAGAAGATGTCATTCACATCACCACAGCTGATCTTTCGTACAATACCTTGGAGAGGCACAACGGCAGCAAAGATGAACCAACAGTTCAACACAAACAGGAGCATCAATTTGCAACTTCATGCAGAATGTAAATTTATGTTGTTTACTGGAAAACATTGGACATCTGTAAGTAATCACAACGAGCTGGGATCGCATTGTGCCAAAAATTAAAATCGGCATTCATAAAGATGTGTGTTTAAAACATCTGGTTAACTAAATAATGAATAATTGTACCTCGTTTGCAATAGTATTTTGAATACTTTCAAAATGTGCACTTAATTCTTACTTATCTTATTGTCGCCAATTTTTCAGAATCAGAATCAGAAATACGTTATTAATCCCCGAGGGGAAATTTAAATTTTGAGGAAATCATAGTCTTGCAGTCCAGTAAAACATTTAAAAAACATTTGTGTATATCAGTTGGACGACAAAATTGCATTTGCATCCAAATATTGGGGTATTTTCTTTATGTTGCCACTAATAACCCGTGATTAATCATGGTTAATCAATCACAGTTGTAGAGTGTGATGAATCTGAATCAAAAGTAATCACTTGATAGCCCTAATACCGTATTTCCTTGAATTGCCGCCGGGGCGCTAATTAATTTAAAACCCCTTCTCACTCCTGCGCTTACCAAAAGCATGCAGTAAAAGTAAGCATGTGCTAATTATTTTAAAACCTCTTCTCACTCCGGCACTTACCAAAGGCATGCAGTAAAAATTTTAGTGTAATGTAAGCTCGGACCTTAAATCCTACTGAATAGCTCTTAATCTTCTTTCATTTATGCAATTTTAAATTACCGGTATTGAAATCAGCTTCCTCCATTTTGAAAATGATGACAGGGGAAGTGTCACTCGTGACGTCACGAGTTTGACCAGGCGGTAATACTAAGCATGCGCTGATTATTTTGCGAAGCGAGTTTGACCCGGCAGTAATTCAAGGCAGGCGCATACTATATGCCCTGCGGCAATTTTAGGAAATACGGTATTTTCTTTTACAAACTAAATGAAAATGGTCCATCGTAGAAGAGCCCCCCAACACACCCGCTGCGATACTCAACTTGTCTCCGATGATTCGACTGCGAGGTTAATAGTCAACACAAACGGCCGAATGGCCGAGTATTCTAAGGCAGTGGTCCCCAACCTTTTTGTATCCGCAGACCGGTCAACGCTTAATAGTTTGTCCCGCGGCCCGGGTGGTGGGGTGATCTTTTTTTTATTATTTTTTTTTTTGGGGGATCTTTTTTGTCATGAAAAAGGGACGTTTTTGTTATGAAAAAGGGAGTTTTTTGTGGTTGGTGTACTAATTGTAAGTGTATATTGTGTTTTTTATGTTGATTTAATAAAAAATAAAAAAATAAAACATTTTTTATTTTTTATTTCATTTATCTGTTTATTTATTTTCTTAATAAAAATGAATACAAAATTATTCTGTGGCCCGGTGGTTGGGGACCACTGTTCTAAGGCACCTTTAGCTCTTAGCATTGCCTTTTAAATGCCTGCTCCTCTGGTGAAGCTGCCCTCTAATTGGCTGCTTTAGGACAACAAATTGATGCATAACTGCCAAAACAAAATCAAACTATTGTTTCCTAGCAGAAAATACCCATCGACAGTGTTTTTTCAAAGGGGAAAAACATGTCATTATGTTTCCCCTGACAAAATGTCAGCGTCCGCCACCGGTTATTTTCCCAACTCCCTCCCCCCACCCCCTCCAATTTTCATTTAGCAGACGTCTCAGATGTTCAGTTAGCTAGCTAACAGTGAGGAAAATGTTAATGGGATGCTCAGTGAGTAACAACATGAGCACTCTGTCATTATTAGAAAATGATGAAGGGGACATATTTCACAGAGATAACGCCACATACGAAGACTGGGGGTTGGAAATACGAGGGGGCGACGCCACCCTGGCAAAGCAAAAACGTCCTGGCAGGATATTGCTCTGTATGAGGTGTCATGCTGTTTAATTACTTGTAAGGAGCTTTAAATCCAACGCACTGGAACGGTGTGCAACCCCCCCATACACACACACACACACACCTCAAACATTATTACCTGGCGACTAAGCGGGAGAGAGGGGAGGCAAGTGGGGCGGGGGTGCTCAGCAGTTATTAGATGCTTTTTAGGCCTAATTCACGTGAGAGATTAAAAGTAGGATCATAAATGAGTCTTTAATGAGCCATCTGTTTTGGGCTGACCTCAACCCCCACCAACAAGCAATGTAGAGGAAAATATTCTACCAATGTTGGCATGAAGGAGTCTAGTGACTTAAGTGACCAACCAATCACTTGTGTTGCCTGTAAATATACAAGGTATGTAGAGTGTTGAATCAACAAACATTGCCGAATTCCTTGGTTATCTGTGGAACGATTGACATGCAGATCGACCAATGTTCCTTTTAGCATTAGTAATGTCCGAACAATGACTGCTCATATGTGTAAAGATGCGTCAATGTTTGTACAACAAATGATTTCAACACAGGTCCAATAACTGGTGCTAATTTACTGACATGTAGCTAGGGCTGGGTGATATTGACTTTTATTAATATCTCGATATCTTCATGCCATATCGTGATATACGATATATATCTCGATATGTTGCCTAAGCCTTGAATGAACACTTGATGCATATAATCACAGCAGTATGATGATTCTATGTGTCTACATTAAAACATTCTTCTTCATACTGCATTAAAGGCCTACTGAAACCCACTACTACCCACCACGCAGTCTGATAGTTTATATATCAATGATGAAATATTAACATTGCAACACATGCCAATACGGCCTTTTTAGTTTACTAAATTGCAATTTTAAATTTCCCGGGAGTTTCTTCTTGAAAATGTCGCGTAATGATGACGTGTACGCGTAGGAAATATGAGCGCTGCACACACACACAGCTAAAAGTCGTCTGCTTTAACGGCATAATTACACAGTATTTTGGAGATCTGTGTTGCTGAATCTTTTGCAATTTGTTCAATTAATATTGGAGAAGTCAAAGTAGAAAGATGGAGCTGCGAAGCTTTAGCCTTTAGCCACACAAACACACGGTGATTCCTAGTTTAAAATTCCCGGAGGTGAAACTTTACTATGGATCACAGCGGTCAAGCGAACATGGATCCCGACCGAATGCCAACCAGCAGGTTTCGGTGAGAAAATTGTGGTTAAAAAGTCGCTTCTTACCGGAGATCAGCTGAGCTTGCCCCGTCCATAAAGCTGCCGTCGACTTCCGTGAGACATTGGCGTGAAGATACCCGTGGACATACACCTCCGACTATCAGGTACTGTTAAACTCACTAAAACACTAGCAACACAATAGAAAGATAAGGGATTTCCCAGAATGATCCTAGTAAATGTGTCTAAAAACATCTGAATCTGTCCCAATGCAATTTTTTTTTCTCTAGTCCGTCGCTATCAATATCCTCAAACACAAATCTTTCGTCCTCGCTCAAATTAATAGAGAAATTGTCGTTTTCTCGGTCCGAACAGCTCTTTTTGTTGGAGGCTCCCATTAAAAACAATGTGAAGATGTGAGGAGCCATCAAAATGTGACGTCATCGTCTGCGACTTCCGGGAAAGGCAGGGCTTTTCTGTTAGCGACCAAAAGTTGCGAACTTTATTGTGGATGTTCTCTACTAAATCCTTTCAGCAAAAATATGGCAATATCGCGAAATGATCAAGTATGACACATAGAATGGACCTGCTATCCCCGTTTAAATAAGAAAATCTCATTTTAGTAGGCCTTTAATATATGCTCATTTTAAACTTTCATGCACAACTAAGTCAATTGACCAAAACTGTATTTATAAAATACTCGTTATTCTCTCGTGGGTGACTTTTTAAATGAAAGAACAAATTAGTAATGCTGCTACCTTTTGTAGCAACACTTCTGCTGCATACTTTGCATATTGCTGTTGTCTGCTGAATATCTTCCCGCTTGAAGCCAAACCACTGCCAGATGATGGACCTCCTGCGTTTTTTTGGGGGGGCATTAATTGTTCTTCCTCCATTTGTGATCAGTTTCGTACCTTGTCTCTCCTGTAATGTCACTGGCACCCGCACAACCTGCATCAGCTAACGTAGCCATGTTGCTACCTCTCTGCTCGGCGATAGCGTATGACGCTACACACGTGACAGTGTGTGACGTATGTAAGAAGGTGGGCTTGTTTTATGTCTCTGTGAGAAGGAGAGACGAGAAGGAGTGAGAAACGCTTGTAGTGTAATGCCAGCAGCTAAAAGCAACTGCATGAGAACGTTTACTCGAATTTTACGATATAGTCATTTTCTATATCGCGGAGAGGCAAACCCGCTATGTATCACTTATATCGATATATCGCCCAGCCCTACATGTAGCTCGACCAATGTTGCCACGAAAATATGAGTCCTACCAATAACTGGTGTAGTGCGCACTGATCCTGATATTTAAACTGACCAATCTTTGCATGGCGATGGAATCACACGAACAACCAATAATGGAGCATGTGAGGACCGAAGGAGTTGCATGTTTGAGGAACGAGTGGTTTATCAACGTGTAATCGTTTAGATGCAAACTGACTAATGTTAGGTCCAGTTCCCGACCAACGACTGTTATGTTTGCTCATGGACATGTTTGTTAATGGCTGACGAGTAGGCTGATATTGGAAGTACTATTTGATATGTAGACTGACCAATCTATGCACAATGAATGACCTGTACAAAAGCTGGTGGTACTGTACATGTAAGGACTGACATTTCAATTAACCAAAGTTCATCAAACGGCAGTCATATGTCTGAACAATTCCAGCAAATGACCAATAGCTGGTGCAAATGATTGACCTGTAGACCAGCCAATGTTTGCATGAATCTGCCCAATAACTGACCAATAACTAGTGCTACGTGTAATGATTAGCATGTAGACTGTATAGCCTGGCTAAAGAAGAGACTAACTGTCGCAGTATGGCAAGTCGACTGAAAGAAGTTTGCATGATGACAAATTCACATGCCCAATCAATGAGCGATGCAGCTTGTCCTGAATGACATATACCAGTCAATGTTTGCATGAATAATTATTCAAATGACTTACCAACAACTGGTGCTACATTTAATGCTTGACTGGTGCATTGTGTCTTAACTGAAATGTAAACTGACCAATGTTTTCATGAACAATCAGCGCAATGACTGGCCAATAACAAGGCCTTCCACTTAAAAACACAGGATCCCTTAGTGAAGCGAAGTAAAATATATTTATATAGCGCCTTTTCTCTAGTGACTCGAAGCACTTTTACATAGTGAAACCCAATACCTAAGTTACATTTAAACCAGTGTGGGTGGCACTGGTGTCGTGTTCTGTGGTCACGTTTTGTTTAGTTATGTTCTGTTTGGGTTTTGGACTCTTTGTGCACTCTTGTTTGTTTTGTCACCATGACGACCAATTAGTTCACCTGATTCATTTGGACTCACGCACCTGATTTGTTTAGGACTCATGCACCTGTGTTAATCATATCACCATTATTTAAGCCTGTAGTTACCAGGTAGTCGGCCTGGCGACATCACTCTTGATAGTCTTGATACCCCAGACTCCATGCTCGTTTTTTAACGTCACAGTGAGTGTTTTCATTTTTATGTCCATAGTTCTGCCTTTGAGCTAGTTTTTGTTTTCTTAGCCAAGTTTGTTCTCCGCCTTGTGCGCGCCTTTTGTTTTTTCCTTTTTGAGTAAAATTAATTTATGTCGTTACCTTCACACCTATGGTCATGAGCTTTGGGTCATGACCGAAAGGACAAGATGACGGGTACAAGCAGCCGAAATGAGTTTCCTCCGCCGGGTGGCAGGGCTCTCCCTTAGAGATAGGGTGAGAAGCTCTGCCATCCGGGAGGAGCTCAAAGTAAAGCCGCTGCTCCTCCACATCGAGAAGAGCCAGTTGAGGTGGCTCGGGCATCTGGTCAGGATGCCAGCCGAACGCCTCCCTAGGGAGGTGTTTAGGGCACATCCAACCGGTAGGAGGCCACGGGGAAGACCCAGGACACGTTGGGAAGACTATGTCTCCCGGCTGGCCTGGGAACACCTCGAGATCCCCCGGGAAGAGCTAGACGAAGTGGCTGAGGAGAGTTATGTCTGGGCTTCCCTGCTTAGGCGGCTGCCCCCACGACCCAACCTCGGATGAGCGGAAGAAGATGGATGGATGGACCTTCACGCCTTGTCCAGTCCAGTCGCTTTGCACCACGGGAAAACAAACCACACCATAGTCCATGTCTTGACAAGAACACAACAGCAGTGACTAGGATGGCGAAAGCAGGGATTGAACCTGGAACCCTCAAGTTGCTGGCACGGCCACTCTACCAACCGAGCTATACCGCCACATACATTTTCAAGATATCCTAAATAAGCGTCAACTAACAGGAGAAGCTTGATGCAAATGGCAAGGGAGGCTTCCCATCACTTCCACTGATGACTACTGAACTATGGAGAGGAAAATGGTTGCACAAAGAACAAAGACAAAGTGTGGTGGTGGCTGTGGAATCCACAATCCCGCTTAATGGACCTCACCAAATTAAAGATTGTTCAACAATGCTGGGCTAATTGTGGGGATCACAATATATTAACCCGGTTCCTATGCTAAAGGGTGTCATTCTGTGGTTGTTTTATTCCAAATGCTTCAATTAGCCATAAAACATGCTGGCAAGTGCTTGCGAGAGCTCCTCCTCCCGCCTGTCCTACCTCCTTCACCCCTGCATTCCAGCAAAGAAAGGCACATGTTCATTATGAGGTGAGGTCCTTTTGTTATCAGGAAAGGTTTTCTTTCAGATTGCACTTGCCATTACCTATTTTATTGAGTTCTGCACTTCCCCATTGTGTCCCAGCAGATACTATTCACAAGACCGATAACTGGAAGAAAGGTGAAAAGAGCTGCTTTAAACAAACACCAAAAGTTCAAATTAAATGTCTTAATTGCCAGAAACCAAACAAAGGTAAACTGTTTTTTGGACAGGGAACACTGCTTCATTTGTATGTAAAAAAGGAACCTAAAGAAGCAAAATATGTAGAAAATTAAGTGGGTCATCTGAAGTTAATTATTGCTTCAGCCGAAACTGCACCATGGCAGCTTTAAGTTACACTAATTATTAATCAGAGTTTTCCTATTACAGTACTGTAAAAAAAATAATAAAATACCATTAGTCAAAGATCCTCTATGTCAGTGGTTCCCAAATGGGGGTACATGAGATTTTTTTTTAAATATTCTAAAAATAACAATAATTAAAAAAATATTTATAAAAATATTTTTTGAATAATACTTCAACAAAATATGAATGTAAGTTCATAAACCGTGAAAATAAATGCAGCAATGCAATATTCAGTGTTGACAGCTAGATTTTTTGATGTTAAAGATTTCTTTTTTTGTGAAGAAATGTTTAGAATTAGTTCATGAATCCAGATGGATCTCTATTACAATCCCCAAAGAGGGCACTTTAAGTTGATGATTACTTCTATGTGTAGAAATCTTTATTTGTATTTGAATCACTTGTTTATTTTTCAACAAGTTTTTTGTCATGATCTGTGGTCTGGATCATGTTTTTTTATTTTCAATCCAAGGCTCCTTCGGTTCCTGTTTTTTGTGCACCCTTGTTTGTTTTAGTTACCATGGTTACTTATTATTTCCACCTGCCTCTGATTAGTGTTCACCCACTCACCTGCTGCCTGAGCACTAATCAGAGGCATTATTTAAACCTGCTTTGCCCTCTAGTGAGTGCTGGAGTATTGTTTGCTGTGTGCTGCGGACTGCCTTTTTTTTTTTTTTTTTTTAAAGCTGAGAGCTATTCCTTGTATCCAGACTCCGGTCCAGGTTTGCTGTTTCCTGCTTTCTGGTTTGTGTTTTCCTTGACTTTTTTTTTTTTTAACATTAAAACCATGTTTTCATTTTCCAAACCTGTCATTTCTGCATCTCGGGGTTCGTCACCACCACATCGTGACAGTTTTTAGTTATTTTTATATCTTTTTTTCCAAATAGTTCAAGAAAGACCACTACAAATGAGCAATATTTTGCACTGTTATACAATTTAATACATCAGAAACTGATGAAATAGTGCTGCATTTTACTTAATCTCTTTTTTCAACCAAAAATGTTTTGCTCTGATTAGGGGCTTCTTGAATTTAAAAAAAAAAATGTTCGTAGGGGGTACATCAGTGAAAAAAGGTTGAGAACCACTGCTCTATGTGACAGGAGTGGTCTGCTGTTTTTATGGACTTACTGTTTGACTGCTGTGCATAGCATTTTTGCATTTGGTACAAACCATAAAACTAAATGTTAAACCTCTATCCTGTCTAGCAGACGCTGCTATTAGCTTTAATAAATAGCTGCCAACCGGCTCTTGTTATCGTCAGAAGTTGCTCCCATTGCAATCGTTTGACTGGTGGTGCTACCGCGACTTTGCAATAATCCATTAGTCCTGTTCGGAATTCACCACTCGGAAGTCTCCTTGTTAAAACACGAGAGCTATGCGGGTGAATTGACATTAGGCGAGCGCACGCTGGCTATTTATATGCCAGATGTCTGTCTGGGTTTAGAAGGCCATGCGAGTAATACATCACAGAGGAAATGGTTTGACCCATCAATGATGTGTGTGTGTGTGTGTGTAGGGATGATATATCTCCTGGGAACCATTGGAAACTGTTAGAATGCTATCACATGAGCTGACGTGGGGGACAAGAGAGGGAAAGTGAAAGTGAGAAGAGGCGCTATATAAATATATATGTGAACGTATAGATGTGTGCGTTGTAGCACATCCTGGCCACATCCGATAGAGATGCCTACTCTTGGGATGTGAGCGAGGATGTTCTTCCTTCTTCCCGTTAGAGATGGCATCACCCTGTTGCCACTGCTGAACTCGCTTACAGTACATCTGCAAGTGTAGCTTGTGTAGAAGCTTCGACTATTCAAACAAAAGTGTTCAAGAGATTAAACCGGGGCCAGCCTTGAACCCAAGCTAAAGTTTACCAACCAATTACTGGGCAATTAGACAACCCAATGTTTCAATCAGTGAATACAACAAATAAATAATAATAAAAAATAATAAAAGCCGCTGCCTGACCAGGGCTCAGAGACTCCCCCAACCCCCACTAAGGGATGTTTTCACTGCTGGACTCTAAAAAGAGGTTCCGCAGCCTCCGTAGCAAAACCTCCAGGTTCTGTAACAGCTTCTTCCCTCAGGTCATAAGACGCTTGAACGCATCACAATAATCCCCTCAATTCCCTCCCAAAACGGAATAACTCACTGGAATAAAAAGACAATATAACATACATCCATAAAAGTGGATGCATATGCAAAAGTGCAATATATCGATCTGTACAGTAATCTATTTATTTATATCTGCACCTTATTGCTCTTTTGTCCCGCACTACAACAAGCTAATGCAACAAAATGTCGTTATTATCTGTACTGTAAAGTTCCCATTTGAATGATAATAAAATGAAGTATAAGTCTAAGTGTTTAAGTCATGACTGACATGCAGACTGACCAATTTTTGGATGTGTCTAACTACTGACCAAACACTTACTACATTTGCATTCACTAAATTACCGTATTTTTCGGACTATAAGTCGCAGTTTTTTTCATAGTTTGGCCGGGGGTGTGACTTATACTCAGGGGCGACTTATGTGTGAAATTATTAACACATTACCATACAATAACAAATTATATTATTTGGCTCATTCACGTAAGAGACTAGACGTATAAGATTTCATCGGATTTTGCGATTAAGAGTGACAGATTGTTTGTTAAACGTATAGCATTTTCTATATGTTATAGTTCTTTGAATGACTCTTACCATAATATGTTACGTTAACATACCAGGCACGTTCACTATTCTTTATTTTAAATTGCCTATTTTTTGTGTTGGGTTTTATCAAATAAATTTACCCAAAAATTGCGACTTATATATGTTTTTTCTCTTCTTTATTATACATTTTCGGCAGGTGCAATTTATACTCCGGAGCGACTCATACTCCGAAAAATACGGTACTTAGGTTTCTTGAATATATATTTTTTTGAATTGATGTTTTTATTCTTTTGGGGTTTTTTGTATTTTCACACCTTCACGCGTGAACTGCAAGTGTCCATGCACCTTCATTAACGTGACTATTGGTCATTAGCCGTGTGCCTGTCACTAGGGGGCGCTTATTTCCTTATTTCGGTTGACCTATGACTTCACACTAACCTCTGTGGCTCCTTACATGTTAACAGCGAGGACAACGTGGTGCGGTTTGGGAGAGAGGCTGTGCCAGCAACCTAAAGGTTCCTGGTTCAATCCCCAGCTTCTACCCACCTAGTCACCTCCGTTGTGTCCTTGAGCAAGACACTTCCCCCTTGCTCCTGATGGGTTGTGGTTAGCGCCTTGCATGACATCTCCCGCCATCAGTGTGTAAAGGTGTGTGTGAATGGGTGAATGTGGAAATAGTGTCAACGCGCTTGGAGTACCTTGAAGATAGAAAAGCTCTACACAGGTATAACCCGTTTACCATAACCTAGCTCTGTGGTATATGATTTCAGCTGTAATATTTGAAATGATCTCAGATTAAGCTACTAACATTACGCTACTATCAGGAATGTATCTGAGCGGATGTAGTTCCGAAGCAAAGAAAAAACATTTTTTTAAATATTTTTTTGGAAACTAAATTTCTGAATGTCTCGGAGTTCATTCATAATGCTCTTTGATTGAAGGAGTTTTAAACCCGAAGGAAAAGACTGTTCGTGCCCCGGGCAATACTGTTCCAAATAGAGGGCTATAGCTCGATTGGTAGAGTGGTCGTGCAAGCAACTTGAGAATTCCAGGTTCGATCCCTGCTTCTGCCAACCTAGTCACTGCCGTTGTGTCCTTGAGCAAGACACTTTACCCACCTGCTCCCAGTGCCACCCACACTGGTTTAAAAGTGTGACTTAGATATTGGGTTTCACTATGTAAAGCGCTTTAAGTCACTAGAGAAAAGCGCTATATAAATTGAAATCACTTCACTTCACAAATGAAGGTTGCTATTGTTCTGGACTATCTTGCTTGTTGTGTGTAATACAGAGTTATTCTTAATCACACTTTATTTGCATTGTAATACATATACCTGCTTCACTCTCTTCCATCTCATTCGTATTTCCTTTGGGAGTCTGAATTAAGGCATCTTCCATTTCCTTAGCTACCTTCTTCAATAAATCTCTGCTTCTTTTTTCCTACAGTCGATGCACTTTAAAAAGTTCTGTTATTTTAACCTGTGAACCAACAGACTACTCTTCATTACAATTGTCGCTACGTTTTTATTGAATGGTATCTGATTCCGGGTTGTACCCCGCGCGTTGAGACCGGCGCATGTGCGATATGAAGGGTCCCCTCCGGCGCACACACCTCCTTGAGCAGACCTGGGCAAATTAAGGCCTGGGGGCCACATGCGGCCCGCTGAGCTTTCAAATCTGACCCACCGGACATCCCTAAATAATTTTTAAAGATTTTTATGATGGAAAGTGTAGCTGCCATTACGATGTGCAGTCATGTTTTTTAATGATCGTAAGTCCTCAACCATACAAAGTATTTCAATGGTTGGAATCTGCGCTAATGGATGATATACCAGTTACTATGGTTATCTAATTAGTTACTATGGTCATCTAATTAGTTACTATGGTAATCTAAGTAACAGCAGCTCTGACGAGGCACCAAGCAGTGTGGGCGGGAAGCGTTTCCACAGAAGAGGAAGAAGATTTTCACAACAAATTTCTAAAGCTTAGTGATACATAGAATAGAATAGAATAGAATAGAAAGTACTTTATTGATCCCTGGGGGAAATTCAGCAAATATTAGATGTATCAGATTGTAGGTGGGTTTATTTGGTACCCTTTCGCGTTCATTTTTTACTGTTTGTTGCATTTTTGTTGCCTTTCACTTGACTGTAAAATATGCCGATCGAAAGGGGGTGTGACGTTCATATTTTGTCAATATTCAGTGTTTTATCGTTCATATAAAAATGTAAAATACCATTATGTTTTCTAAGGCAGTCTGTCATAACGTTTTTAGCATTCAGTCAGACATTATTGTGAGGTTTTGTATTAGTGTTCCTAAAAATTAGATATACGGTCCCCCAGACACATTTGCTTCTCTCAATGTGGCCCCCGAGTTACAATAACTCCCCAGGCCTGCCCTTGAGAGATCTGGTTTCCAATCACGTAATCCAGGTGACCAATAAATTACTGGTGCTGCTTTGCCTAATTGACATAATTGACTGGTCAATGCCTGGATTTGTCCACCCACTGAACAAACACTCGTGCAACACCCAATGACTGACATGTAGACTGACCAAATTACTTGACTGATTAATCACTGGTGCTATCTACTAATCGAAGTGTGGATGTGATTAACCAATAACCAAACACTGGTGCAACAAACATTGATTAACATGACCAATGTTTGTAAAATGACTCATTTGCATGACCGACCAATTACTGGTGCTGCTTTGCCATATTGATCAATGCTTACATTTGTTATGAGATGGCGACTTGTCCAGGGTGTACACCGCCTTCCGCCCGATTGTAGCTGAGATAGGCGTCAGCGCCCCCCGCGACTCCAAAAGGGAATAAGCGGTAGAAAATGGATGGATGGATGTTTACCCACATTGATGCAACATGCATTGATTGACATGCAGACTGGCCAATGTTTGCAAAAAGAGTCATTCTCATTGGAGCTAATGATTGAAATACAAACAGGCCAATGAGGGCGGAATTATTTGTCGTCTTTGTTTTTGGACTAGCAAAAAGACCAGAAAGTACTCCAGTTAGCGATGGAGGACGCCACCTTTGAGGCCCCGCAAGCCCATCAATAGTTGGCGGGGTTTGTCTTTTTGTCCTCGGAAGGACGCTCTAAACACATTGTGGACATCATTGTCGCTGCATGCTCAGGAAGATATACCGGGGCAGGGGGCAATATCAGAGACGAATGGTAATTGAAATGACACAATCGTTTTTTGGGGGGGAAATGCAGGCATTTGATGCGGCGGCGAAAGAAGGTCAATGCATTTAATTTGCACTCAATGGCGGCGTGACAGGGAAACACCTGAAAGCACACGATCTTATCACAGCCTCACAGGCACCGCCACTTAGCCGCCGGCTAAAAGCTATTTGCTGATTAGCAAATAAACGCATTATCTTTTTACCTTCACTTCTGCGTGTGCGCCTGGAAGCAGGTAGAGGAGAGTCTCTTCTTCCCCCTCGGTCATGACTTTGCAGGCAAGCTATTTTTATTATTTTCTTGTGTACTTTCATGTGCCATATGGGCCGTACTTTACTGGCGTTTACGCGGCGTTCATCTTTACAAGTGAGGAGAACAAAGCTGCATCTTTGGAGAACGCATGCGGACACAAATATCGGGACACTTGCAAAAGAAGCGGTGCCACGATTGCTTTTCAAAGATCATCGACGTGACAGGAGTGCTCGTGCAAAAGGAACACCATTTGTCAAAGATCCTCTATTTCACCCGTGCTCCGCTAGTTTTAAGGGTCTACTGCATAGTAGTTGCTATTGATTAAAGCTAATCACAGCCTCTGCTGGCTGGGATGGAGGTTTAACATTTACATTTATGACCTGGAACGCTGTCAGATGCTCAAGTGGGAATCTGAATGTATAGCTTTATGTCGTCACATGGCCCACAATCACCCTTCTCGCCATCTCAGGGAATTCATGCTTTAATGAGCAGGGGTGCTGGAGCCTATCCCAGCTGCACTCGGGTGGAAGGCAGGGTAAGTCGCCGCCTCATCCCAGGGCCAGATAGACAGACAACATTCACCCTCATATTCACACACTAAGGCCAATTTAGTGTGACCAATCAATTTATTCCCAGGTGCATGTCTTTGGAGGAATTCCATCCATCCCTTTTCTACCGCTTGTCCCTTTTGGGGTCGCGGGGGGTCGCTGTAGCCTATCTCAGCTGCGTTAGGGCGGAAGGCGGTGTACACCCTGGACAAGTCGCAACCTCATCGCAGGGCCAACACAGAAAGACAGACAACATTCACACTCATATTCACACACTAAGACCAATTTAGTGTTGCCAATCAATTTATTCCCAGGTGCATGTCTTTGGAGGAATTAAAACCTGTAATTCACTTCACAGCGAAAGTAAGATACTGCCTTGCGGCTTCCATCAGTCAGTTTACCCCTGGCTGAAATGTATCTTCTTCGATGACCACAAAAATAGTCATTTATTCATATACCAGTTAGGGTATAACTGGAGAAAAAGTGGGTGAATAGTAATTAATTGGATAGAGGATGTTGAGTTTGGGTTGAGTTGAGTTGAGTTTGTGTTTATTTAGAACATGCATGAATACAGCATGATACATCACAATTTCCAGTTTCTCTATTCAACATGTTCAAAAGGGAGTAGGAAAAAGCAGAGGTTATTTAAGCCTACCCCTTGCTAAATCTTTAGTTCACTTCCCGTCCTCAATTCATTCACGATATACTCCATAAGTAACAACAATAAAAATAAACACAAATAACAATTAGTGAAGTAAGTTATATTTCATATGGTGAGATAAATAAGATTATCTAGAAATGAATGGATGGATGAAATAAATTCAGAATGCTACTTCTACATATATCAAACCTGGGACGGTTTAGTGATTATGAATTATTTCAGTTATTTTGTAAAACTTTCAAACGTTGGAGTGATGAACGAAGAATCCTTTTGAGCAGAAAACGCCAAGGACAGTTTTATTTCCGGTTCAAGGCATGAAACATTGATTGAAAACCAATCTGCAGTGAGCGAGCTTGCCCAAAAGATGGCACCTTAGCACTTATAATAACACATCTTTTCGGTTTTCTGTGTTGGTGTGATATGAAAACTGTATGTTGAATACAAAACACTATGGCCGTTAGCAAAGAAAAATCAAGAAATTAGCCACACCGTTTTAAAAGCCGCAGGGTCGAAAGCATTGGACAAAATAGTCTGGAACAGGGGTCACCAACGCGGTGCTCGCGGGCACCAGGTAGCCCGTAAGGACCAGATGAGTCGCCCGCTGGCCTGTTCTAAAAATAGCTGAAATAGCAGCACTTACCAGTGAGCTGCCTCTATTTTTTTAATTGTATTTATTTACTAGCAAGCTGGTCTCGCTTTGCTCGACATTTTCAATTCTAAGAGACACAAAACTCAAATAGAATTTGAAAATCCAAGTACATATTTTAAAGACTTGGTCTTCACTTGTTTAAATAAATTCATTTATTTTTTTACTTTGCTTCTTATAACTTTCAGAAAGACAATTTTAGAGAAAAAATACAACCTTAAAAATGGTTTTAGGATTTTTAAACACAAATACCCTTTTGCCTTTTTCCTGACGATTTAAAATTTAAAGCCCACCAGGCTGCACCAAACTTTTGGTGCCTTGTAGACACAGAAAAGTACAGTGGTGTATGCGCAGCAGCTATGAAGGTTGCAAGCCTGTTTGGTTTGACTTATATTTGTGAATCAGCCTTTTCTGACATGAACTTCATCAAGAACAAACACAGAACACGACTCACTGATGCACATCTGCAAGACTCACTCAGAGTTGCAGTGTCAAGTTACACAACAAAGTACAACAGCAATGCCAGGCTTCCCACTAACTGACAAAAAAACAAATAACAGATTTGGTGTCCAGTTCAAAGTGTGACATGATTTATTTAAAAATTTGAGAGTTGACTTTTGTATTTTACATGAGTTATTATTTGTACAAACATGGTGCAAAGTAATTCATGATTTGTTAAAGAGTGTTAGTGGCTAGCTAGTTAAAATGGGATATTGTGATTTTAAAAGACTGTCTTAGAAGTGATCATTTGAAAATGTTCAATTTGAAAAATGTGCACTTACAGAAAATATTAAAGTAAAGTGTTTCATATTGATATTTATCTGTTTCTATATATATTTATTGTGAGAAATCATTAAGATGATCAGTGTTTCCACAAAGATAAATATCATTAATTATTAATAATTAAATATAGTTAAAGGTAAATTGAGCAAATTGGCTATTTCTGGCAATTTATTTAAGTGTGTAGCCCTTCGCATTAATCAGTACCCAAAAAGTAGCTCTTGGTTCCAAAAAGGTCTGGAAAATACAGCGAGTCAATTAAGACAACAATACCAATTAAAGGCACAGGGTGTATTTGCCTTTTTTGATTAGAGCCAGTAGCTTAAGTATTTTACTTTTTGGCAATTTTTCACATTTTATTAACAGTGAGTCTGGGAATGGGTTTGCGCAATGATGACCAATTTGGGTTTTGACTTGGTATATTTTGCAGCTAAACCAGTTAAGATCCACTGATACAGAGTCTTATGCCGGGTGTGTAGTAATAACCAACACGAACGCGTTACTTTCCCGTCAGCATCTTTATTCCCGTACCTGTATTTACCGAAATGACATTCTTCTTCTCTCCTCACCTCGCAGCATCTCCTCCGTCTGACTCACTACGCCTCCTAGAGGCTGTACAATGTAACTGGGATAATTGTATGGTTAACTCAATGCAGTAGTGAACACAACAGAGAGGATCTTTGCAACGGGTTTTTAAAAAAACGGCTTCTTCAGGTGATAAACATGAGATGGAGCTGTCTGATCCGCCATGGCTTGGTCATCCGCTTGCCTACCTTAGGTCCTCAAGGCCAAGGATTTGTTTCAAGTGGGGAAGAGGAAGAGGAAGGGGCTTTGGTCCAAAACAATAGTCTCTTTTGGTAGTGTATGGAAGAAGAGCATCTTTTGATCTGCTTGGCTGCCATGCGCTATCGCTGTCTCTTACACACACATACAGAACACACACATACAGAACACACACTTTCTCTCACACTTGCACACACACACACACACAAACACGTGGTGGTCCCAGTGGGATGCTGCGGCTGATTGCTTTGGTGATCCTGCCCAGCTGATCCCAAATCCCCCAGTAGAGCTCTTCCACCACCACTGTCCACAGGTGCATTTGTGTGTAATTGAAACTTACAATACACGGATCCAATAGTGGTATTTTCTAGTCACTGTTTGTGTGTGTGTGTGTGCGTGCGTGCATATGTGTGTGTGTGTTTGGGTGGTGGTGATGTCTATTTTTAGCCAAACGGGGTAATCTCAGCTAAGAGCCTTTCAGGGCTGTTTCACGTTAACCTGGCCAAAACACTAAGCCAATAATCCAACCCTCCCCCAGACTCTCTCTCACGCACACACACACACACGCACACACACACACACACACACACACACACACACACACACACACACAAACACACACACATGTTGCCATGATGCCACGCGATAGCGCCAACACTGCTTGTATTATTTAACAGTGCCGGAGTCCCCACTAGCACGAAACATGGAGAAAAATAGTAGCTGTTTTGCATCCTAACAAATAGTATAGTCAATATTGAGGCTCGGATAGGTAAATACGAGTTTATCCAGGGTTAAGATAAGGAATCCTGTGAAAATTTTCACTGGATTTGCAAATGAAATGAGCTCCGTTATACACACGGAGGCCGGGATTACGTAGCATAAGGCCAGTGACATACAGAATAAACACATGCAAACACTGAGGAATCTGTGGTGGGTTTTTTCTTACAAACCTGTCTAGGTATGAGGTGAAACAATTTAAATCCAATAGGTGTTATAGTGCCGTTCTTGTTCCTGCTTACATGGTTTATGTAATCCTGTCTGCCCCTACCCCAGGAGTCATACCAAAGACTGTAAAAATGGGACCCATTGCCTCCCTTCTTGGCACTCATCATCAGAGGTCGGAATTGGGGGTTAAATCACCAAAATGATTCCCGAGCATGGCCACTGTTGCTCACAGCTCCCCTCTCCTCCCAGGGGGTGGAGAAAAGGGGTGGGTGAAATGCAGAGGTTACTTTCACCACACCGAGGGTGTGTTTGACTATCAGTAGTACTTTAACTTTATGACTGAGCTCACTGGTAACTAGTAGCCAGGAACAGGATCAAGATCTGTGTTCCTGCTCAGCTGTTTTAAAGGGGAACATTATCACCAGACCTATGTAAGAGTCAATATATACCTTGATGTTGCAGAAAAAAGACCATATATTTTTCTAACCGATTTCCGAACTCTCAATGGGTGAATTTTGGCGAAATAAACACCTTTCTGTTTATGGCTCTCAGAGCGATGACGTCAGTACGTGTGACGCTGCCGAGGTAAGAAAGGCGCCATTTTCATTTTTTCAAACATACAAACACCAGGTCTCAGCTCTGTTATTTTCCGTTTTTTCGACTAATTTCTGAAACCTTGGAGACATCATGCCTCGTCGGTGTGTTGTCAAAGGGTGTAACAACACTAACAGGGAAGGATTCAAGTTGCACCACTGGCCCAAAGATGCGAAAGTGTCTGCCGCCAGACCCCCATTGAATGTGCCCGAGTGTCTCCACATTTTACCGGCAATGACAGACATGGCACAGAGATGTATGGATAACCTGCAGATGCATTTGCAACGATAAAGTCAACGAAATCACAAAGGTAAGTTTTCTTGATGTTGTTGACTTATGTGCTAATCAAACATATTTGGTCGTGGCGTGACTGCCAGCTAATCGATGCTAACATGCTATTTAGGCTAGCTATATGTACATTTGAAACTATATTACTTTTCCTTCCACCCACATTTAAAGCGAAAAAAACACTTACCAATCGACGGATTTAAGTTGCTCCAATGTCACAAGATGCGAAAGTCCTAATCGTTTGGTCCGCACATTTTACCGGCGATGCTAACGCAGCTATTCAACCATGCAATGGGCCACTTCATTAGGTACACCCATGCTATGGCCGAATAGCGTCAATAGCTATTCGCTCAATAGCTTCAGTTTCTTCTTCAACTTCATGTTCGCTATCTGCCTCCATACTCCAACCATCCGTTTCAATACATGCGTAATCTGTTGAATCGCTTAAGCCGCTGAAATCCGAGTCTGAATCCAAGCTAATGTCGCTATATCTTACTGTGCTATTTGCCATCGTTTGTTTACATTGGCAGCACTGTATGATGTCACACTAGGAAAATAGACAGTGGCTTCGAGAGAGTGAAAATCAAGCACTTTAAAGCTTTTCTTAAGGATATTCCAGGACGGGTGAAATTTTGAAAAAAACTTCAAGAAATAAAATAAGCCACTGAGAACTGATTTTTATTGGTTTTAACCCTTTTGAAATTGTGATAATGTTCCCCTTTTAAAGGACGGACTGCAAAAACAGGATCACAGATCCTCTCTATCAAGGATTTTTTTTTTTTGGCCTTCCAAAGGATGGCTTCCTAAATTACCCTATTTTTCGGACCATAAGCCGCATTGGATCTATCAGTTCTATTTTCATACAAAAAACGAACAGGATTATGAGGCCCATTAAATGGGTCATATAATGATTTTTCTTCTGACATTTAAAGCACTTTCTTCTTCTTCTTGTAAGCATGGTTCCTTGGTCAAAATGTTGCATGAATTGTGTTCAACAGATCATCTCTAGCAGCTTTTTTCGACCGTCTATCTTTATGATTTGTCGTTTTGTGGGCGGTTTTATTCAAGTGGCTCCACTTCGACAGCGTCTTCTAGCCGTCATCTTTTTTTTACCGGTATTGTTTTAGCGTTTCCATGGCAAGTCTACTGACAGATATAAGTTAGAAATGCACACTACTTTATATCAGAAATGGCAACAGCTGACGATGCATGCCCCAAAACTAGAGGATAGTGAAAAAGAAGGAGCTTACTGACTGCGGCACAATCTACAATGGTGGCCGCGTGCAAATTTTCTAAACTTATGCAGATCCCAAATACACATCAGTCGATTCCAATGGTAAGAAAAGCCAGATAATATGTCTCCTATGACAGTAGGTGCCATTTTGGGGTCATTATACACACACCATAATAATACCAATAGGTTGAAGCACAGTACGTCTGACTAAAGTAGCCGTAATGCTTCGCGTTCCATCAAGCGGTGCGGCTTCGTAGATTACCAATGTTCTACTAAGACATTTTGACAGATTTTTCAAAGCTGTTTGTACTGTTCTATTTTCTCAATGAAACATTAAAGTTTTGGTGTTGCTTGCTTACCCGTATTTGCCAGTGTCATTTATTGAAATGGCGTCAACCTGCAGTCCACACATATTTATTATGCATGACTGCCATCCACTGGTAACACTTATCATTACACCATGTACCACATAAATTTGCTTCAAGGTCGGTAAGCAAACCAGAATTAATACACACTGGATTATAAGGTGCACAGTCGATTTTTGACAAATTGTAAGGATTTTAAGTGCATATAGTCCAAAAATACTTGAATACGGATCTCTTTCAAACCAACACAATTTCTAATGGCATGTCTGCAAGGCCAACTGGTTGCCATGTATTGAACCTGATAACCATGGTGCTGCAGTACACTTAAAACCCCTGTGATTTCCCTGTGCCCCATTGGCACATTTTTATTTTGGACTTTCAAAAAATTGGGCACCCCTGCTCAATGATATAAATCAGTGTATTTCAACCTTTTTTGAGCCCTAGCACATATTTTTCATTGAAAAAATCCCGAGGCACACCAACGGCAGAAAACAAAAAAATTCATCTTATTGACAATAAAAAGTCGTTCTAACAATTATGGATTAGAATTCAAACCATAACCAAGCATAAATCACTATAGCTCATGTTTTAAAGTAGGTGTACTGTCACGACCTGTCACATCAAGCCGTAATTTATTTTGAAGTTTTTGGTGTTTTCCTGTGTGTAGTGTTTTAGTTCTTGTCTTGCGCTTCTTTTTTAGGTGTTTTTTCCTGTTTTGTTGGTATTTTCCTGTAGCAGTTTCATGTCTTCCTTGAAGGCTATTCCCTGCACCTGCTTTGTTTTCGCAATCAAAACTATTTAATTTGTGCGGATGCTATCCTTCTTTGTGGGGACATTGTTGATTGTCATGTCATGTACGGATGTACTTTGTGGACGCCGTCTGCTCCACATGCTGTAAGTCTTTGCTGTCGTCCAGCATTCTGTTTTTGTTTACTTTGCAGCCAGTTTAGGTTTAAATTCATTTTACATAACCATCCCTTAGCTTCAATGGCTTTTTTCACCTTTTGTTTATTTTTGGTTGAAGCATTAGATACATGTTTACCTGCACACTGCCTCCCGCTGTCGTCTGCATATTGTGATCACGACAAACATCTACAAAGCAATTAGACACCTGCTGCCACCTACTGATATGGAAAAGTATAACATGGTTACTCTGCCGATCTCTAGACAGTGCAGACAATCAACAACGGCACATTTTCAGATTATAATTACTGGTTTGCAAAAAATATTTTTAACCCAATTAGGTGAAATTACATAATCTCCCACGACAAACCAGACTGTATCTCATGGCACAGTAGGCACAGTGGTTGAAAAACACTGTTATAAATGCTCTGCTGTTGAAAGACCCCTTGCTAAAGACACAAGTCCAAATAATTTCTATGCGACAAGAGCCCTTTGCGGTCAATGCTCGTCAGAAATCCTGTGTAACCAAAGCCCTCGCACTGAGTATGCAGAAAACAACAGAGGATTTCCTCCGAGTAGACAGCCCAAACAGTGTCTCAGCATGATGAACGTATGGACTGAGTATTCTACTGAGGCTCACAGCGAGAATATTACAATCCATACACTCTTTTCGCAGGAGCGGTGAACTGGTGTGGGTGGTGTTTTCTCCAATGTCAGCATTAATTTGCAAAAGAAAAAAAAATGCTTAGCGGGGTGCAGGGACAACAAGAGTATATGCCGTGTGTGATCTTATGATAATTACTTATTCCCTTGTTCCCGGGGTAACCGATCAATCTAACCCCTTAGAAAGATGCACAAAACGTCCCCGATGCCTTCAGCAGAATGAAGGCCGTCAGACTGCATGAGCGACAGCGCTCGGCGACGCGTGATCGCATGCTTGCAGAATGTCCACGCACACTATCTTGGTAAGGCTCTAAAGCCTTGGCATTTGCTTTTACTAGCTGTAAAGCCCACAACCTTTTACTTCCAATCTGTAGGCTTTGATTTGGGCTGGCATGAAGCCCAAACCTCGCCTTCTTTACCCATCTGTCCTCCTGTCTTTCTGTCTGCCTCGTCACGGACACGAGTGCAGGGACACTGGCTATGACAAGAATGTGTTCCGGCACTAAGCAGCCAGCTGGGCTGGACTGGGATTACTACCATTTTTCCTCTAATTTCAATGATATAAATTGTAAAACCAAAAGAATCAGCTGCGAGAGAAACCATTGAGATCTCTGTACCTCTTCCTAGACACTTGTTGCTAGGTAGACCTCACATGGCTCAGTCATAATTGCCCAAATAACAACATTGCCTTATGACTCCAAACTAAACCACCAGTACACCTGAACACAAGACAAGAAACTGATATGACTCTATAATAGCTGCCCGACGTTAAAATTATCATACACTGTTGGTACTGCAATGAGATGGCGACTTGTCCAGGGTACACCCTGCCTTCTGCCCGAGTGCAGCTGTGGTAATCTCCAGGCTCACCGTGCCCTTGGACTAGTGGTATAAAATGAATGGATGGATTGATGGAACGGCTTAACAAATCCACACTGCAAAAACTGAAATCTAAGTAAGATGAAATATCTCAAATAAGGGTGATATTTGCTTGTTTTATGTCTGATAAGATAATTATTCTCACTAGGCAGATTTTATGTTAGAGTGTTTTTCTTGTTTTAAGGGTGTTGGTCCTAAATGATCTCAGTAAGATATTACAGGTTGTAGCTGAGATGTCATGACCTATATTGAGTAAAACATGCTTGAAACTAAAATATCAACTGTTGCAAAGCTGTGTCAACAACACCCACAAGTATAAAAGTACTTTTTTAAAGTAATAATTTCTTTCTTTATGTCAAGATAATGCCACTAGCATTTACTTAATTTAGGAATTTTTTTCAACATATTGAGCAAAAAGGTCTCTTTTTTTTTCTACCAAGAAAAGTGCACTTGTTATTAGTGAGAATATACTTATTTTTAGGTATTTTTGATTCATTGAGGTTAGCTAATTTTACTTGTTTTGGAAAGTCTTGACAAGCCAAATTTTCTTGTTCTATTGGCAGATAATTTTGCTTGGTTCAAGTAAAATACCCCTCATTTTCGTATTTTTTTCCTTGTTTTTGAAGACTGACTTTTTGCAGTGCAGGACCCAAAGTCAGCAGGATTAGGAACGTAGACCAATATAACTGCTCTTGATTCTTGTTGGAACGTCATAGGCTCAATACCAGTTAAACTCGGCTGTTTGAACAACTAACTAACCATCGGGAGTGATGTGAGTAAGGAACAGGAATGGAGTAGAACATAATTAAAACCGATTCTTGTTCCTTTTGTTGACAAGCAGAACACTTGCGGCTCAATCATCACGATACAACTGCCAGTAAGCTTTGATAATGGACTGACTCAAAGAGTAGCAGGAACAGGAACAGACACCAACATGTTACTAGTGTTTCTGATGTAACCCAACATTAAATAACTAATCAGTGAGTTTGTAGGAATAGGAACATAGATCCATTGGTGTTCTTCACAAAACAGCATGTTACTTTCTTCTCTACACGGCCATCTCATCTGTTCTCTGTTACGTCTTTATTTTGACTTTGTGAAATAATTTAGAGTACAAAGTTGTTGCTTTCTGTAATGAAAGTTTGTGAAATGTCACTGTGGAGGAGCAATCAAATTAGTCGGCTACTTTTGAGTATTGACACCACTGTTGCTGAGCAGAGTTCATAGGGTTCAGTTACTGCTGCCCAACAATTGAATTGTCAAGCTTCGACTAACTAGACCAAACAGAAACTGGGCAGGAAGAAGAACGTAGATTAACAAAATTATTTTTGGTTCTTGTTCCAGTTGTTGAGTTGAGTTGAGTTGAGTTTGAGTTTATTTCGAACATGCAAGCATACAACATGATACATCACAATGTCCAGTTTCTCTTTTCAACATGTTCGAAAAGGAGTAGGAAGAAGCAATGCTTATTTAATCCTACTCCTTTTCTTCTACATAACAGTTGCTAAAACTTTTGTTCACTTCCTGTTCTCAATGTATTCACAATATACTCCGTGAGTAATCACAATAAAAAATAAATAAATAAATTATTGGTGAAGTAAGTTTTATTCCATATGATGAGATAAGAAAGATTATTTTGAGAATGAAAGAATGAATGGGTGAATAAATTCAGAATGTTTATCATGGTTCTTCTTTTTTGTACTTTGTAAACACTTTAAGTTTTAAGAGTTTCTTGAAGTGGATCATATTAGTACATTGTTTGATTGCTTTGCTTAATCCATTCCATAATTTAATTCCACATACTGATATACTGAAGGTCTTAAGTGTTGTACGTGCGTACAAATGTTTTAAATTACATTTTTCTCTAAGATTATATTTCTCTTCTTTTGTTGAGAGGAATTGTTGTATATTCTTGGGTAGCAGGTTATAATTTGCTTTGTGTATAATTTTTAGCTGTTTGCAATTTCACTATGTTGTGGGATTTCAGTATCTTTGATTCAATAAATAAAGGCTTTGTATGTTCTCTATATCCAACATTATGTAATATTCTAACTGATCTTTTTTGTAACACTTTTAGTGAATGAGGTGTACTTTTGTAATTATTTCCCCATATTTCTACACAGTAACTCAGATATGGTAACACTAGTAAGCAGTAGAGAATATAAAGTGATTTTTGGTGTACAACATATTTGACTTTATTCATTATTGACGTGTTTCTTGCTACTTTATGTTGTATATTTTTTACATGAGATTTCCAGTTCAATTTATCATCAATCATTATGCCTAAAATGTTGGTTTCATTTACTCTTTCAATTTCTCTTCTAGCATTATTTTAGTTTTACTGAGATTCAATGATAGTCTGTTTTTGTTAAACCATTTTTTTAATGTGTTAATTTCTTCTGTTATTATTTGTATTATCGTCTGTGTGTTCTCTCCTGAACAAAACGCTGTGGTATCATCCGCAAATAATACTAACTTTAAATCTCTTGTAACTTTACAAATGTCATTTATATGGAGATTGAATAGTTTAGGTCCTAGTATTGATCCCTGACGTACACTACAGGATATATTTAGCGTTGTAGAAGTGTGTTCGCCTAGCTTCACGTATTGTTTCCTGTTCGTTAAATAACTTCTTATCCAGTTAAAGACTAACCCTCTGATGCCATATTGTTCTATTTTTTTTATTAAAATATTGTGATTAATTGTGTCAAATGCTTTAGTTAGATCCATAAACACTGCTGCCGCACATTTTTTACTATCTATTGCATTGGTAATTTCTTCTGTAATTTCAATCAAAGCCATTGAAGTTGAAACATTAGCTCTGTATCCATTTTGGTTCTCTTCGAGTATTCTATTTTTGTTTATGAAACTCTCTAATCTGTTATTGAACAGTTTTTCAATGATTTTAGAAAATTGTGGAAGTAAAGAAACAGATCTATATTTTGTAAATAGATGTTTGTCTCCAGTCTTGTAAATTGGTGCAACTTTATCTAATTTAATTTTGTTTGGAAATGTACCTGTTTGAAATGATAGGTTACGAATATACATTAATGGAGATCTCTTCAATAACCTTTTTTATCGTTTCCATATCAATTCCGTTACAATCAGTTGATGTCTTGGATTTAAATTTTTTCACGATTGCAACTATTTCCTCCTGTGTCACATTACTGAGGAACATGGAGTTGGGATTTCGCTCTTTGATATCATTATAGTCCTCAATTGAAACTGGGTCGGGAATCCTTTCTTCCAATTTTGGTCCAATAGTTACAAAGTAATTATTAAAGCTTTCAACTACTTCCTTTATGTTGTCATTATGTTTATTTCCGTCTAAGAAGTATTGTTGCAAGGAATAAAGCATGGAGCCCGATGATAGCTGCCCAGACTCTAAATTACGGTACACTCTATTTGGAGGATTAGCTAGTTCTAAAATGAGTCTACAGCAGGGGTCACCAACCTTTTTGAAACCAAGAGCTACTTCTTGGGTACTGATTATTGCGAAGGGCTACCAGTTTGATACACACTTAAATAAATTGCCAGAAATAGCCATTTTGCTCAATATATATATATATAAAAGGGTATAAATGGGAATAAATGATGAAAAAAACACTTGAACTTTTTAAAAGAGGAAAAACACGAAAAAAAATGAAAATTAAATTTTGAAACATAGTTTATCTTCAATTTTGACTCTTTAAAATTCAAAATTCAACCGAAAAAAAAAGAAGAGAAAAACTAGCTAATTCGAATCTTTTTGAAAAAATTAAAAAAAGAATTTATGGAACATCATTAGTAATTTTTCCTGATCAAGATTAATTTTAGAATTTTGATGACATGTTTTAAATAGGTTAAAATCCAATCTGCACTTTGTTATAATACAAAACACATTGGACAAGGCTATATTTCAAGCATTATTTCTTCTAGATTTTCCAGAACAAAAATTTTAAATGAAATTCAAAAGACTTTGAAATAAGATTTAAATTTGATTTTACAGATTTTCTATATTTGCCAGAAATTTTGGGGGGAATTTTAATCATAATAAGTTTGAAGAAATATTTCACAAATATTATTCGTCGAAAAAACATAAATTAAAATGAAGAGTTAAATTACCGTATTTCCTTGAATTGCCGCAGGGCATATAGTATGCGCCTGGCTTGAATTACTGCCGGGTCAAACTCGCTTTGCAAAATAATTAGCGCATGCTTAGTATTACTCGTAAAGTCACAAGTGACACTTCCCCTGTCATCATTTTCAAAATGGAGGACGCTGATTTTAATACCGGTAATTTGAAATCGCATAAAGGGAAGAAGATTAAGAGCTATTCAGTAGGATTTAAGGTCCAAGCTTACATCACACTCCAATTTTTACTGCATGCCTTTGGTAAGTGCCAGAGTGAGAAGAGGTTTTAAAATGATAAGCGCATGCTTACTTTTACCGCATGCCTTTGGTAAGCGCAGGAGTGAGAAGAGGTTTTAAATTAATTAGCGCCCCGGCGGCAATTCAAGGAAATACGGTAAAATGTATTTATTATTCTTTACAATAAAATACTTGAACATTGATTTAAATTGTCAGGAAAGAAGAGAGAGGAATTTAAAAGGTAAAAAGGTATATGTGTTTAAAAATCTTAAAATCATTTTTAAGGTAGTATTTTTTCTCAAAAATTGTCTTTCTGAAAGTCATAACAAGCAAAGTAAAAAAATAAATGAATTTATTTAAACAAGTGAAAACCAAGTCTTTAAAATGTTTTCTTGGATTTTCAAATTCTATTTGAGTTTTGTCTCTCTTAGAATTAAAAATGTCAAGCAAAGCGAGACCAGCTTGCTAGTAAATGAATAAAATGTAATAAATAGAGGCAGCTCACTGGTAAGTGCTGCTATTTGAGCTATTTTTAGAACAGGCCAGCGGGCGACTCATCTGGTCCTTACGGCCTACCTGGTGCCTGCGGGCACCGCGTTGGTGACCCCTGGTCTACAGGAACAGGAATGTAGTCAAACAAAATTAGCAGTGATTATTGTACCCTTAAGAGTTCAAACATATCACCCCGAAGACAAAATTGCTAAAAGATGACATACAATGAGGAACTTCAGACAAAAATCCCACTATAACAAGAAAAGTTTTTGTTTTGTATTAAATATGGATAGATATAATAGAGGTGGGAAACTTTGGGCAACTAACGATTGGATTACGATTAGGTTTAAGGAGCTACGATTCGATTAAAAATCAATTATTGATCCATCTTTAATTTATGTATATTGATGCAGTTTTACATTTTTTTGTTTAACTAAATAAGTGTATATTACTTACATGTTTTAAAACAGTGCATTTATAATAAGAATTAATTCCCACATTTATTGAATTAATAGAAATGTGTGCAAAACTGGATCATATGCTCTAAGTTAAGTTAGGTGCCCTAAAATAAGTGCCCATTAAGTGCCCAAATAAGTGCCATCAAGTGCCCTAAAATAAAGGAGCTGTGAGGTGGCTCGCTGCAGTCAGAACAATTTTAGAACTGTCTGCAATACTTTATTACCAAAAAATAAAGTAATTATCGATCGTTGAAGTTTACCCTAGTTTTTTTCATAGTTTGGCCAGGGGTGCGACTTACACACAAGAGCAACTTATGTGTGAAATTATTAAAACATTACCGTAAATATCAAATAATATTATTTAGCTCATTCACGTAAGAAACTAGATGTATAAGATTTCAAGGGATTTATCGATTAGGAGTGACAGATTGTTTGGTAAACGTATAGCATGTTCTATATGTTATAGTTATTTGAATGACTCTGAGGTGCCTGGTATGTTAACATACCAGGCACCTCTCAGTTGGTTATTTATGTGTCATCTAACGTACACTTATTCAGCCTGTTGTTCACTATTCTTTATTTATTTTAAATTGCCTTAAAAATGTCTATTCTTGGTGTTGGGTTTAACAAATAAATTTCCCAAAAAAATGCTATTCATACTCCAGTGCGACTCATATATGTTTTTTCCTTCTTTATTATGCATTTTCGGCAGGTGCGCCTTATACTCCGGAGCGATTTATACTCCGAAAAATGCGGAACTAACCGATTTTGGAATCGTCCATGTCCGAATTGCAATGCATCTTATTTCCCCTACCTCTAATCATTAGCATTAACAACCTCTACTGGATTGTTGGCATACAAATGCAAAGATGGCCAAAACATAAGAATATCCCCTTTTCCTGGTTGATTGATTGATTGATCAATTAAAAGGTGTGTCCCGATGCTTATGTCCACACACCCCATTCCAGTGACGTGCACCACTGTCAATCAAAAGGTTGAAGCCGGCCCTGAAACCCAAGTCGAGATCTGGCAGGTTAAAATGACATCGGGTCAATGCTGCCATGCTGTTATTTTTGGCAGTACATCAGGAACTTTATTGCAGCGAACGCCCCCCTTAACAACCGACGCCCGAAATAGAGCGCCGACATTCGCGGTCAGTCCTCCTTTTTTTTTGTTTTTAGAAGGGGTTCTACATGCTTTATATTTTGTGTGAGGAGACAATTGGGGATGGTGATATAGGCCAGCCAGGGGACAGTTTGGGATGAAGCACACTGCAGGGTGGCGGCCATGTTTCTCAGGGCAAGCCTCCCCCTCGCTTGAATGCATTAATAAAGATGACAATCAGGCTTTTTATCGTGGTGACGTGCATTGATTGCCTGCTTCTTTAGCCTTGTGCAGAGGCTAATTAGGAAATACATCCGCAGCCGCCCCATCCGCTACAGCTGCCCCCCACCCCCATCCCCCACCCCGGAGCATTCTAATCCTTTGCCAAGAGCCAAACTTTCCCCTGTCAGATTAAAAGGGATTAACCGGGTCCTACTGTATGAAGAACTGGCCACTTCATATGGTGACTTTAAACTTTTCCAAGATGGGGGGAGGATGTGTGCAGCGTACCACCCCGAACACACACACACACACACACACACACACATGCACACACCACTGCTAAGCGTGACACAATAGCTGCTGGCCCAAAACATCACTATGCGTCGCCGGCAGTGTATAATATTCATGCAGAACACGTGCGCAGGATTTGAGGAGACACGTGCAAACACATGATGCTTCTTTTCACCCCTGGAGAACACGTCAGGGGGTCGAAATAGGGGTACAGTCAATATTTAAGGGGCTAAAGGCTGACTGATAAGTGCAAAACTAATGCCTTTGAGTATGTCAATAAACCCTCCCCAAGAAAATATATTATAAAACTGATGGAAAAAAATGTTTCTTTGCTGAATATTAAAATAATTTGACGGCCGGTCTAATGTTATTCATGTACCATATCTGCACCAAGTGGCACCAGTTGACCTCATAGGACTAATAACCTTTGATACACATAATTGTATCCCAGTAACGACACAATGAAGTGTTGGCTTTGACTCGTCGGTATTTTTATCCTTGCATATCACTGTTAGGCTGGCAGACGGTCACACCAGTGACCACTTAGACCACTCTGTGCGGAGGGGGTGATGTTAGAGGTGAGTTTTTGTGGAGGTTAAACACCGAAAAGAATTCCGTCTGTTATCAGACGGCGAACGTGAGCGAGCACATGACACAGACTGCCAACGGGTGACATTTTAGCCCCCTTGAGGCGAGGCCACGGCGTCCAATCCCCTGTCTTTCTTCCTTTGCTGGTCTATCTTCGACGCTGATAACTACTTCTAATGAACTCATGGCGGGGGTGGGGAGTTGTGGGGGAGAACGAGACTGATGGCTTTATGGCCGCAAGGCTGGATCATCGACCTTGTTGGGCGGACTCCACAGAAAAAGCGGATAAGATGAAAAGTTTTACAATCTATTCAGACGTGCTTTTTTTACGACGTGAAGTCCACAGTTTGCCTTCAGATGTGGGCCGCGTAAACACGTTCGATAAGCAAGCCCACCACTGTCAGGACCCATTAAAGGGGGCAAAGGTCCTGCCGGGCCAGTCGGGAGTGCTTTGCTGTTTTTAAAAGGACCCAGCAGTTCGTCAAAGATCCTCTACATCAGTGTTTTTTGACCTTTTTTGAGCCAAGGCACATTTTTTTGCGTTTAAAACATCCGGAGGCCCACCACCAGCAGAAATTTTTACAAAACGAAACTCAGTTGACAGTAAAAAGTCGTTGTCGCAATTGTTGGACATGACTTTAAAACATAACCAACCATGCATCACTATAGCTCTTGTCTCAAAATAGGTGTACAGTCACCACCTGTCACGTCACGCCGTGACTAATTTTTAGTATAGTTCAAATTTCCCATGTGTAGTGTCTTAGTTCTGTCTTGCGCTCCTATTTTGGTGTCGTTTTCTCTTTTTTTGTTTTTTCCGGTAGCAGTTTCCTGTCTTCTTTTTGAGCGATATTTCCCACATCTACTTTGTTTTAGCAATCGAGAATGTTTCAGTTGCTTTTATCCTTCTTTGTGAGGACATTGTTGATTGTCGTGTCATGTTGGGATGTACTTTGTGGACGCCGTCTTTGCTCCACAGTAAGTCTTTGCTGTTGTCCAGCATTCCGTTTTTGTTTACTTTGTAGCCATTTCAGTTGTAGTTTCATTCTGCATAGCCTTCCCTAAGCTTCAATGCCTTTTCTTGGGCGCACTCAAATTTTGGTTATTTTTGGTTTATACATTAGACACCTTTTTACCTGCACGCTGCTTCTCGCTGTTTACGACATCTACAAAGCATTTAGCTACAGGCTGCCACCTACTAATATGGAAGAGTATTACACAGTTGCTCTGACAAGCTCAAGGCAGCACCGACATTCAACAACAACACATCATTTGCAGACTATAATTACTGGTTTGCAAAAAATATTTTTTACCCAAATATGTGAAATTAGATAATCTCCCACGGCACACCAGACTGTATCTGGCGGCACACTAGTAGTTGAAAAACACTGCTCTATGTGACAGGAGGACTCTGATGATGAAAAAATCCTATTTAAAGATCCTCTATGTGATTGGACCAATCTGCTGTTTTTAAGCACCTGCAGCAAAGCCGATACATACAGCAGTGTCCTGAGGTTTTAATATCTTGCTGCAAAAACACTTTATATGAAATAAGTGCTTTGTTGTTGCAGCAAAAACACTAGTCTGGACCCAAATAAGGGGACAAAGGTCCTGCTGGGCTTATCAGACGTTCCCTTATCTTGCTAACCCTCTTTCTGCTGTGTTTTGTTAGCAGGATGCTCATGCAGTGGTAGTAACAGTGACCTACCTCAAAAAGATTGGAGGCCTCGTTGCCATACTGAGCGGAAATGATCTCCGATTGGTCGCTGTACCACTTGAGGCCGCCCAGGAAGCCATCAGCGTCCAGGTCGCTGACGTCCAGCTCGGAGAGGTCAAGTTCGGGTAAGTCCGGGCAGAGGGGCTGGTCTTCGCCAACCAAGGCAGCACACTGTGGGGGGGACAGAAGAAGACTTGTTACTATAAACGAGGGTGTGTGTTGTGAAAATAAACAGAAAGCAGCAAGAGAAATGTGTGTGTGTGTGTGTGTGTGTGTGGTTGTGTGTCTTTCTCAATTGACGCATGTCCATACTCTTGCATGGTGTGTTTGCACTTACAAGTACGGTAAAAGGCAGTAAGTGCACTCAAAAAGACCGAAGAAATGGTACAATGGACCCCTTTCCACCCTCAATAGTCACCATCATGGCTGCGAAGCGGAAGAGGAGGGACTAACTTGAAAAAACGGAGGCTAATTGGACTATGTACACAGTATACTTAATGAAGTGCACTGATTTGAGACACAGCCTATGTCTCTGCTGGTTTTCGTTAGACGACTGAAGTATCATTTAACTCTTAAGATAATCAAGGGGCATGTGTCATTGATGGGTTTTTTAAGGAATTTTGACTCTGTTGAGTGAATTACAGTTCATAAATATTTATTTGTGAAATATTTTAACAAATCTATTTTCCTTGAATCAAACTAAAATGGCCATGCCACACAAAAATGTGTATTACACGAAACAATTGGTTCATTTAAAATGCAATTTTTACGTTTTTGACGAACGTAAACAATACGGAAATAAACAATTACTTTTTTTTTTTTTTTTTTTTCATATCATCCACAGGAGGGTCTAACGTTTTCCCATTCCAATCATCCAACAAAAAAATATCAGCTTTTACTGTTTTCTGAAAGGGTGCCTTGCTAGACTGAAATGATAATTGTCTTTTGCGATGGATGTTTGGAATGATGTACATGGAAAGCGAATGATGTGGTTCTTTTGAGATATAAAAAAGAGTTGATCGGTGTCACTGGTCTTCAAATGGTTAAAACTGCAATATTAAAATTAGTACCTGACATATGCATTTAAGGCTGAGGTAGTTTTGAAAGATTGACTTGTTTAATATGCGGGGAAAAAAAAAAAATCATATTTTTGAAAGCGGGGCAGCACGGTGAAACAGGGGTTAGTGTATATGCCTGAAAATACGAAGGTCCTGAGTAGTCCTGGGTTCAATCCCGGGATCGTTCTGTGTGGAGTTAACATTTTCTCCCCGTGACTGCGTGGGTTCCTTCCGGGTACTCCGGCTTCCTCCCACCTCCAAAGACATGCACCTGGGGATAGGTTGATTGGCAACACTAAATTGGCCCTAGTGTGTGAATGTGAGTGTGAATGTTGTGTGTCTATCTGTGTTGGCCCTGCGATGAGGTGGCGGCTTGTTCAGGGTGTACCCCGCCTTCCGCCCGAATGCAGCTGAGATAGCCTCCAGCAATCCCCGCAAACCCCAAAAGGGACAAGCAGTAGAAAATGGATGGATGGATGGATATTTTCTGCCATGGGGTGGCGACTCGTTCAGGGTGTACGCCGCCTTCCGCCCAAATGCAGCTGAAATGGGCTCCAGCGACCCCCCGCGACCCCAAAAGGTACAAGCGGTAGAAATGGATGGATGGATGGATACTTTTAAAGCAGTTTTGGAGAAGCACGCTTTTTTTTTTTGACCTGTTGTTTTTTAATCTGACACACACAAAAAATCAACACATGAAAATAAATTTTGCTGCCAATCAATGAAAAGTCTTGAGACCTGTAGTATTTATCATCAATTGATGTATAGTGTGTTACAAATGGAGAACAGGATGTGAACAAATGTGTTAGTAATTTGAAATGGGGTATGATTAAATAAGTTTCTTTTTGTACATGCTGTATAGAGAAATTGGAAATATGTGAAATATGTGCTGTATGATCACTGTAACTGTATGCATGTTTGAAATAAACTTACCAATAATAATAATTGCAAAAAAATAGTGCTTCAAATGTATGGAAATTATGTTGGGACTTTTTTTCTGTAAAAAAAAAAAAAAGTGGAGTACTGTAAATCACGAACCTATAATTATTTAATTTGTAGAATTCAAGCTGAAATACATGTTTTACAAGTGGGGAAAAAGTTCATGCATGGTATTTTTACAGCAATTTAGGAAACCATAAAAGGACAGCTCTGCTGTTTTTAGGAACCCACTGCAACAACACAAGTCATAGATCGTCTATATGACAGAAGCGCTGTGCGGGTTTTAAGAACGCACTGCAAAAACACATTAGTCCAAGATCTTTTACATGCATCTTCTGTTTTGGCAGACCTTTCTGCAAAAACACTATTCAGGACCCAAATGGGGACTGTGGGGATTATCAGGCATCCCCTTATGTTGGAATAATAATTCACAAAAAGACAATAAGGCCAATAATAGAGAATTTTAAGCAGTATGGTGCAACACATTTATAGTTTTTGCACCACTCCACTCTGGAGGAAAAAAAACATCTGCAGAGGTAATAAATGATGTGAATGCAGATGGAGCGACTATGAGTGAGATAACGTGCACATTGAGTGGTAGCTGATTGAATTTACGCACTGATGACTCGCACAAAGCAAAAATAAAACTAATCACTAATTCATCAGAATCACCGCGTCCGTGGTACCTGAACGCAACACTAACGCACAATCCGACTGCGAGCCAAGGGGGTCTTCCCCGTAAGCATGGACATGGAGGTTATCTAAAAAAAAAAAGCAGATAGTTGTCCTATTGCGCATCCAAATGTCTCCTCTTTACGCATCCGCTAGTGCGGCTCCAAAAAAAAAAAAAAAAAGAAAGCGACAAGAGACAAGTCCGGCACAAACAAACAAAAAAAAAGAACGATGTCTCACCTCTAATTCTCTCCACACCGAGTCCTGCTGGTTACACCTGTCCCACGCCATCCAGCTACTGAATGACGCTTCGGAAAAAGGACAACAACAACAAAAAAATCCAACCTCCGTGCACACGCTGCAAACAACACGCGTAAAATGACACCAAAAAATAAAAAAGGATTCAAGTAAAAAAAAAAAAAAAAAGAAAAAAAAAAGAGAGAGACAAATCCACGCACGCTTTAGTTCCCCACTGGCGAGGCAAAACTGCAGCTCCCCTCTCCGAGAATGAACCGAGGGCACCTGTCTTCTTACAACTGCTTTCTATCACATGACAAAGCTATTAAAAGTAGGCTCGGGGAGTGACTAGCAACCTCCGCGAAGCCCGTGACGCGCACGCAGCAGGCGGAGTCTGCAGGCATGCATGCGGGCTTTGCATGCACACATACGTAGGAAGAGGGGGGGGGGGGGGCATCCACGGTTTGACAGAACATGGGTGCACTTTTAACGCGTGCAAAACGGCAAAAAAAAAAAAAAATACAAAATCGTTTCAAAGCATTATAAAGTGCATCCAAACACACGAGGTGGAATACATAAAACCAAGTCTGCAAGTGGAAAGAGTTTAAAACATCGACATTCCTGTAAAAAATGTATCCAAAAACAGCCGAGCTGGATATACTAACTCAGTGAAAATGGGTTAAAGCAGATCTTGGCAAATTAAGGCCCGTTAAAGGGGAACATTATCACCAGACCTATGCAAGAGTCAATATATACCTTGATGTTGCAGAAAAAAGACCATGTATTTTTTTAGCCAATTTCCGAACTCTAAATGGGTGAATTTTGGTAAATTAAATGCCTTTCTGTTTATCGGTCTTTTAGCGATGATGTCAGAACGTGACGTCACCGAAGTAATACACCCGCCATTTTCATTTTCACATTACAAACACCGGGTCTCAGCTCTGTTATTTTCCGTTTTTTCGACTATTTTTTGGAATCTCGGAGACATCATGCCTCGTCGGTGTGTTGTCGGAGGGTGTAACAACACTAACAGGGAGAGATTCAAGTTGCACCACTGGCAAGAAATCTGCCGCCAGACCTTCATTGAATGTGCCAGAGTGTCTTCACATTTTACCAGCGATGCTAAGACAGACATGGCACAGCGATGTATGGATAACCTGCAGATGCATTTGCAATGATAAAGTCAACGAAATCACAAAGGTGAGTTTTGTTGAGGCCCTGCGATGAGGTGGCGACTTGTCCAGGGTGTACCCTGCCTTCCGCCCGATTGTAGCTGAGATAGGCGCCAGCGCCCCCCGCGACCCCGAAAGGGAATAAGCGGTAGAAAATGGATGGATGGATGGAGTTTTGTTGATGTTGTTGACTTATGTGCTAATCAGACATATTTGGTCGCAGCATAACTGCCAGCTAATCGATGCTAACATGCTATGCTAATCGATCCTAACATGCTATTTACGCTAGCTGTATGTACATTTGAAACTAGATACCCACATTTAATGCGAAACAAACACTTACCAATCAACGGATTTAAGTTGCTCCAGTGTCACAAGATACGAAAGTCCTGATCGTTTGGTCTGCACATTTTACCGGCGATGCTAATAAGGCAGCCATGCTGTGGGCCACTTCATTAGGTACATCCATTTTATGGCCGAATAGCGTCAATAGCTATTCGCTCAATAGCTTCAATTTCTTCTTCAATTTCGTTTTCGCTATCTGCCTCCATACTCCAACCATCTGTTTCAATACATGCGTAATCTGTTGAATTGCTTAAGCCGCTGAAATCCGAGTCTGAATCCGAGCTAATGTCACTATATCTTGCTGTGGTAACCGGCATTGTTTGTTTGTATTGGCAGCACTGTATGACGTCACAGGGAAATGGACAGTCGCATCGCAAATAGGGAAAATCAAGAACTTTAAAGCTTTTTTTAGGGATATTCCGGGAGGTGTAAAATTTTGTAAAAAACTTCGAAAAATCAAACAAGCCACTGGGAACTGATTTTTATTGTTTTTAACCCTTTTGAAATTGTGATAATGTTCCCCTGTAAGCTTTTCAATCTGGCCCGCCGGACATTCCCAAATAATTGTTTTAGGTCAGTGGTTCTTAACCTGGGGGTTCGGTGAGTCGGCCTCAGGGGTTCGGCGGAGGTCAAAACACACCCGACTCATCGTCTAAATAAAAACTTCTCCCTATCGGCGTATTACGGATACGGCAACAGCAGAAGTCACACTGATTTGCAGGTGTGTAATTTGTTGTGGGTTTATGCACTGTGTCGGTTTTGTCCTTTGAACAAGGTGATGTTCATGCACGGTTCATTTTGTGCAACAGTAAAAAAGCCTGGTAACACTTAAGTATTGGGAACATCCATCCATCCATTTTTTACCGCTTATTCCCTTTTGGGGTCACGGGGGGCGCTGGCGCCTATCTCAGCTACAATCGGGCGGAAGGCGGGGTACACCCTGGACAAGTCGCCACCTCATCGCAGGGCCAACACAGATACAGACAACATTCACACTCACATTCAAACACTAGGGCCAATTTAGTGTTGCCAATCAACCTATCCCCAGGTGCATGTCTTTGGAAGTGGGAGGAAGCCGGAGTACCTGGAAGGAACCCACGCATCCACGGGGAGAACATGCAAACCACACAGAAAGATCACGAGCCTGGGATTGAACCCAGGACTGCAGGAACATATTCACCATTAATTAGTTGCTTATTAACATGCAAATTAGTAATATATTGGCTCTTAACTAATCATTATTAAGTACTTATTATTGCCTTCTTCAGCATGGCCTTATTATAACCTTAACCCTCTAAACCTGGCCCTAACCCTTTTAAATTAAGTCTGGGTTACTTAGAATATGTTTCCCATACTAAAGTGTTACCAAAAACATATAACTTTGTCTTGAATTTGAAAAAAAACTAAATTTTATTTTTCACTAAAGAAGGGTTTGGTGAATGTGTTATGAAACTGGTGGGGTTCGGTACCTCCAACAAGGTTAAGAACTACTGTTTTAGATGTTTAAGATGTAAAGTGTAGCTGCCATTATGATGTGCACTGATCTTTTCTAATGACCGTAAGGCCTCAACTATAGTAAGTCTTTCAATGGTTGGAATCTGCACTTTTGGATGATATACCAGTTGCTATGGTAATCTAATTAGTTACTACAGTAATCTAATTAGTTACAATGGTCATCTAATTCAGTGGTTCTCAACCTTTTTTCAGTGATGTACCCCCTGTGAACATTTTTTTAATTCAAGTACCCCCTAATCAGAGCAAAGCATTTTTGGTTGAAAAAAATAGATAAAGAAGTAAAATACAGCACTATATCATCAGTTTCTGATATATTAACTTGTATAACAGTGCAAAATATTGCTCATTTGTAGTGGTCTTTCTTGAATTATTTGGAAAAAAAGATATATAAAAATAACTAAAACTTGTTGAAAAATATCAATCAATCAATCAATAATTATTTATATAGCCCTAAATCACTAGTGTCTCAAAGGGCTGCACAAACCACCACACAAACCACAACGACATCCTTGGTAGAGGCCACATAAGGGCAAGGAAAACTCACACCCAGTGGGACGTCGGTGACAATGATGACTATGAGAAACCTTGGAGAGGACTGCATATGTGGGTGGGCAACCCCGCCCCCCTGCCCCCCCCCCATCCAACACAACCGTGAGAGTCCAGTCCAAAGTGGATCCAACACAGCAGAGAGAGTCCCGTCCACAGTGGAGCCAGCAGGAAACCATCCAAAGCGGAGGCGGATAAGCAGCGTAGAGATGTCCCCAGCTGATACACAGGTGAGCGGTCCATCCTGGGTCCCGACTCTGGACGAGTGGTCCATCCTGGTTCCCGACTCAGGACAGCCAGTACTTCATCCATGGCCACCGGACCGGACCCCCTCTACAAGGGAGAGGGGGACAGAGGAGAAAAAGAAAAACGGCAGATCAACTGGTCTAAAAAGGGAGTTTATTTAAGGGCTAGAGTAAACAAATGAGTTTTAAGATGAGACTTAAATGCTTCTACTGAGGTAGCATCTCGAACTGTTACCGGGATTGCATTCCAGAGTACTGGATCTCGAATGGAAAACACTCTATGGCCCGCAGACTTTTTTTGGGCTCTGGGAATCACTAATAAGCTGGAGTCCTTTGAATGCAGATTTCTTGCCTGGAGATATGGTACAATACAATCGGCAAGATAGGATGGAGCTAGACCGTGTAGTATTTTATACGTAAGTAGTAAAACCTTAAAGTCACTTTTTAAGTGCACAGGAATCCAGTGCAGGTGAGCCAGTACAGGCGTAATATGATCCAACTTTCTTGTTCTTGTCAAAAGTCTAGCAGCCGCATTTTGTACCAACTGTAATCTTTTAATGTAATCTTTTAAAAATAAACAAGTGATTCAATTATGAATAAAGATTTCTACACATAGAAGTAATCATCAACTTAAAGTGCCCTCTTTGGGGATTGTAATAGAGATCCGTCTGAATTGATGAACTTAATTCTAAACATTTCTTCACATAAAAATAAATCTTTAACATCAATATTTATAGAATAGAATTGAAGGTACTTAATTAATCCCTGGTGGAAATTCAGCATGTCTACAAAAAATCTAGCTGTCAACACTGAATATTGCATTGTTGCATTTATTTTCACAGTTTATGAACCTGTATTAATTTTTTGTTGAAGTATTATTCAATAAATACATTTTACAAATGATTTTTGAATTGTTGTTATTTTTAGAATATTTTAAAAAAATCTCATGTAACCCTTGGCATACTTTTAAGTACCCTGAGGGGTACGCGTACCCCCATTTGAGAACCACTGATCTAATTAGTTACCATGGTAATCTACGTCACAGCAGCTCAGACGAGGCACCAAGCAGTATGGGTGGAAAGCATTTCCACAGACAACAAAAAGAGATTTTCACAACAAATTTCTATAGCTTAGTGATGTATCAGATATATCAGATTCATATTTCACTGTTTGTTGCATTTTTGTTGCGTTACACTTGATTGTAAAATATGTCGATCGGAAGGGGGTGTGATATTTATATTTTGTCAATATTCAGTGTTTTATCGTTCATAGAAAAATGTAAAATTCCATTACGTTTTTTAAGGCGGTTCGTTCATAACGTTTTTAGCATTCAATCAGATATTGTGAGGTTTTTGTATTAGTGTTCCTAAAAAAAAAAAAAAACGGCCCCCAGACACATGTTTCTCTCTAAATGTGGCCCCTGAGTCAAAATAATTGCCCAGGCCTGGATTAAAGCTTTCAAATTTCAACACTGGAACGATTAAAATATACCCTTAAAATAGTAATTGCTACCTCAACTCAACATACACTATATTGCCAAAAGTATTTGGTCACTTGCCTTGGCTCACATATCAATCAATGTTTATTGATATAGCCCTAAATGACAAGTGTCTCAAAGGGCTGCACAAGCCACAACAACATACTCGGTTCATATCCCACATAAGGGCAAGAAAAAACTCACAACCCAGTGGGACGTCAATGTGAATGACTATGAGAAACCTTGGAGAGGACCGCAGATGAAGGTGAAGCTTTTCAGATGGAATTATTTCCCATTCGTGCTTGATGTACAGCTTAAGTTGTTCAACAGTCCAATATCTCTGTTGTGGTATTTTAAGCTTCATATTGCACCACACATTTTCAATGGGAGACAGGTATAGACTACAGGCAGGCCAGTCTACTACCCGCACTCTTTTACTATGGAGCCACGCGGCTTGGCATTGTTTTGCTGAAATAAGCAGGGGCGTCCATGATAATGTTGCTTGGATGGCAACATATGTTGCTCCAAAACCTGTATGTACCTTTCAGCATTAATGGTGCCTTCACAGATGTGTAAGTTAGCAATGCCTTGGGCACTAATACACCCCCATACCATCACAGATGCTGGCTTTTGAACTTTGCGCCTATAACAATGTTTTTTTTCCTCTTTGTTACGGAAGACACAACGTCCGCAGTTTCCAAAAACAATTTGAAATGTCAAATTGTTAGATCACAGAAGGTCCGGAAAAGGGTGGAGTGCCATCTCCATGTTGGGGAGGAGACCCTGCCCCAAATGGAGGAGTTCAAGTACCTTGGAGTCTTGTTCACGAGTGAGGAGAGAGTGAATCGTGTGGCGGATCGGTGTGGCGCATTCAGTAATGCGGACGCTGTATCGATCCGTTGTGGTAAAGAAGGAGCTGAGCCGGAAGGCAGAGCTCTCAATTTACCGGTCGATCTACGTTCCCATCCTCACCTATGGTCATGAGCTTTGGGTTATGACCGAAAGGACAAGATCACGGGTACAAGCGGCCGAAATGAGATTCCTCCGCCGGGTGGCGGGTCTCTCCCTTAGAGATGAGGTGAGAAGCTCTGCCATCCGGGAGGAACTCTAAGTAAAGCCGCTGATCATCCACATCGAGAGGAGCCAGATGAGGTGGTTTGGGCATCTGGTCAGGATGCCACCCGAACGCCTCCCTAGGGAGGTGTTTAGGGCACATCCAACCGGTAGGAGGCCACGGGGAAGACCCAGGACGCGTTGGGAAGACTATGTCTCCCGGTTGGCCTGGGAACGCCTAGGGATCGCCCGGCAAGAGCTGGACGTAGTGGCTTGGGAAAGGGAAGTCTGGGCTTCCCTACATAGGCTGCTGCCCCCACGACCTGACCTCGGATAAGCGGACGAAGATGGATGGCTAGTTAAATAAATACATCAAAGTTATTTTGAAATTTAAAGCTTTCCTCCTTACTAACACTCAAAAAAATACAAACGTTAAAGCTCATCATAGCCCCACTGTGGACTGGACACTCACACTAACCGTATCCACTCGACATCCTTTGCACCTTTCATCTGAGAGTGGGGCGGGATGATTGGTTGCTTACTTTTGTGTAATTTGGCTAACATGCATTGGAAATGAGCTGAGTACCGGCAGTTTACATCATAGCTAACAGACAAAACCATAATTTACGAGTTCACACTCAAAACAGGCGCACCAACAGAACGAGATCAGATTTCTTCAGGGATCAAATTCCATCTCACAAGTTGGAAATTGGCATGCTTGGTAATTCCATTTTTTTTTTTCCAAAGCATTTCTTTGTGCATTGGGAGGCAGTAAAAAAGACAGGTGGCGGTATCCAACATGTATACAGTGTCAACACAACGTGTATAGGCAACACCAAGCTGCCTTCAATAAAAACAAAGAGCCTTGTGGACATTTGACACAAAGACGCTTTTGTCGTTCCTGCACGTTTTTTTTTTTTACACTTTTTTTTTGTAAAGGTCTTAAGCAAACCCCTATCACATTTTATAAGCCTATTAAAGCAACAACATGGGGTAATTCAACCTCAAAATAACGATTTTCATAGTACTCTGGTTGTATTCATTTGTCGTTTGTATTCATTAATCGTGGCTGTTGTCGTCATGGTGACCTCGTAGTGGTCGACCAGCCAGAGCAACTTTTGTCTTGTGTAAGCACTAGCCTCATTGTGCATGTTATTGTTCAGGGATGAACAATGTGTAGTAACACAACACAATCCAGGTTTTTTTTCTGGTTGATATTTACAAATATATTAGCAAAAAAGGGTCCAACCTAATTTTGATTTAAATAGGATATTTTTCATGGCTAATATAGGGATCAAAAGGTATAAATTGGTACTTTTTACACTTTTTCATAGAGTGAATTGACCTGTTAATGGATCCAGTTTGACAGCTATTGAAGTCTTTGTTTTCCATAATATGAACAATTACTTTTGAAACCTACTCAGAGGCCGGTTTGTTAGACAGCCGCCCTGAGAACGGTCGCTCGTGACTTCAAACCCCGGCCGAGTCATACCAAAGACTATAAAAATGGCACCCATTACCTCCCTGCTTGGCACTCAGCATCAAGGGTTGGAATTGGGGGTTAAATCACCATATATGTTTCCCGGGCGCGGGACCGCTGCTGCTCACTGCTCCCCTCACCTCCCAGAGGTGATCAAGGGGATTGGTTAAATGCAGAGGACAAATTTCACCACACCTAGTGTGTGTGTGACAATCATTGGTACTTTAACTTTAACTTAAAGTGGCGGGGGGCGCTGGTGCCTATCTCAGCTACAATCGGGCGGAAGACTGTGTACACCCTGGACAAGTCGCCATCTCATCGCAGGAGGTAAAAGTTCTCTTGTTGAATAAAAATCTACAAGTTATTTCTAAACAACTTGTACCGCTATCCCTGAAAATTTTATTTCACTTAATGCCTATCAGAGTAGTGGGCAGGAGGGCCCCAGTGGGCCTGCAGACACCACCAACAACCCCAGTGGGCCTGCAGACGCCCACCGACCAGCCGCCTGTTGCTTCGGCTCAAGTTTGCTGACGATACCACAGTGGTCGGGCTCATCTCCAGGGGTGACGAGGCTGCCTACAGGGAGGAGGTCCTGGAGCTGACTGCCTGGTCTTCAGAGAACAACTTCGCTCTCAACCCCAGTAGAGAGATCATTGTCGACTTCTGGAGGAACAGCACCGACCCTGCCCCTCCCTACATCAACGGCGAGCGGTGGAGAGGGTCCACTTCTTTAGGTACCTTGGAGTCCACATCTCTCCCGACTTCTCCTGGATAGTCAACACCACATCAATCATCAAGAAGGCTCAGCAGCGGCTGCACTTCCTGAGAGTCCTCGGGAAGTACAACCTGAAGCCTGACCTGCTGCTGACCTTCTACCGCTCGTCCATCGATAGCCTGATGACCTACTGTATTACAGTATGGTACGGCAGCTGCACTGCAGCAGACAGGGAGAGGCTGCATAGAGTGGTCAAGGCGGCTCAGAAGATCATCGGCCACCCTCTCCCTTCTCTGATGGACATCTACACCTCCCGCTGCCTCAACAGCTGCTGCCCTCTGGGAAGCGCTACAGGTGCATTAAAATCAAGTAAACAGGCTAAAGAACAGCTTCTTCCCCAGGGCCATAACCACCCTGAACGGACTGCCCCATTGACCCTCATAACTGCCTTCTCTTCGGTGTACACATTGTTTTCTTGCACGCAAACATCGCACTGTATGGAATGGCCTTAATTTCGTTACCCTGCGTAATGACAATAAAGCTGATTCTGAGTCTGATTCTGATTCTGACCCGCCGACAGACCAGCTGACTGCTGCTCTGGCTCTGGACACAGAGATGGCATTGCTGTCATCCTCGTCTCCGGCGGGCCGTTCCACGGCGCTGTCATCTTCATCCACGGCGGGCTGTCCCACGGTGGCGTCATCGTCTACAGCATCGTCGCCAACGCGACCACCAACTGGAATGCCGCACAAGCGGTCATCAGGCGTCCGCATGCGGCTCCCTCAGTGGCTACTTTGTGGATGCCCTTTGCGTCAAAAAGAGCGACGCCCAGGACTTGGCCGTCGGACTCATTGGCCGTCGGACTCATTGACTCATCGCCGCTGCCACCTGACTCGTCCCCGGTGGATTCTGGGAAACTTGGCCTGACGGCCCACAACCAAATCCTGCCTCCGCCCTCCTGTGACTTTGAACTTGTTTTTGTTTTTTGTTTTTTACTTGGGACGTCTGAAATCTGTCCCTCAAGGGGGGTACTGTGATGATCAGTTGCCTGGATCATGTTTTGTTTAGGTTTAGATTCCTTTGTTCTGTTTCAGCACCCCTGTGTTTGTGTCCCTGGTTGCCATGGGAGCTGATTGTGTTCGACTGCCTCTGGTTAGTGGCCAGGACGCTCAATTCACTAATCAGAGAGCTATTTATTCCTGCCTCCCGCCACGCTCTGTCTGGCTGTTTTGTTTGCTTCATGCATACTTTTGCTTCTAGTTCCTGTTATGGGTTATCTTTTGCTAAGCTTCAGCGTTGCTTTCCGTGAAATCGGCACACTTTTCCTGCTTTTTAAGCTTGCCTGGTTTATTTATTAAAATATATTACCTTTCTCACCGGCACGCTGCTTCCAGAGATCCTTCTGCATCTTGGGGAAACGATCAGCGCATTAACATGTGACCCCAACGTAACATCTTCCTCCTAACTGCCATGAATGAGGCTTAAAGGTCGGGGTCTGATCATGCGTCGACGTTAGTATCAACACTGTCCTTGCCTTGCTGTGGTGAAAAATTATAACAGCCATTACTTCCTTCCACATGCTCCAATTTCCCTGAGTCGGCGTGTTGGGTGGGACATGACTACTTCAGCGCCTTTATCGCTCCCTTATGGTAAAAAACTATGACAGTCAAAACTACCTTACACATGCTCTGTGCTTCCGGAAATGTTTTACAGTGGGTTGGTGTATTGGGTGCGATCATACTTGCCAACTTTGAGACCTCCGAATTCGGGAGTTTGGGGGGGCGGGGTTAAGTAAGGAGTATATTTATAGCTAGAATTCACTGAAATTCAAGTATTTATTTTAGAAATATATATAGAAATATACTTGAATTTCAGTGTTAATTTATTTACACGTATACACACACATAACACTCCTCTCTACTCATTGTTGTATTTGAAAGTGCAATGCTTTGCAGCCAGTAGCAAAGCCTTTGAAGGAGCATAGGTATTGGCAGCATCTTTGACATTTAATTTGCAGGAAAGAAGGGAGTTTAGGGTTGAATTGTCCATCCTCATTCTTTTCTCTGTCAATATATTTTTTGGGACATTACAACTTGCCGTAGTTTTGAAACAATGCATGATGGGATTCCGGATGTTGTGTGTCAGTGTATTAACGTGCCTGAAAGAATAAACACGCACTGAGAAATAGCTCCGTGCCTGCCTACTTTATGGGTTATAGATATACCTATGGATAACAGAGACTTATATAATAGTCTCCTTCTTGTTGTGTGTGCAGTTGTGCACTCGCCATTGATGTTTTAACGTGACTGGGCCGGCATTCTGTTTATATGGAGGAAAAGCGGACATGACGACAGGCTGTCCTCACCCAGGTCCGACTGGAAATCGGGAGAAATTCGGGAGAATGGTTGTCCCGGGAGATTTTTGGTAGAGGCACTGAAATTCGGGAGTCTCCCGGAAAATTCAGGAGGGTTGGCAAGTATAGGTGCGATGCAACTGCAACACAACAGCGGTGCCAATATTTCCCCCTTGTGGTGGAAAAATTTAAACGTTGTAACTTCCTTACACATGCTCTGATGTTCCTGCAATTTTCAGTGATGCGTTAGGGCATCGGCAAGGACGTGACCACAAGCATTATGCCTGCTGGCTAACTCGTGTGAACCCTGCAGTGATAAGGGGTGGGGGCCCGTTCAATGCTGGTCACAGCTATAATTTGTGTTTTGTTTGTTTAGGAAAATGTGTATGCTTTTTTACAAGTACTAATTCGGGCACCGTTTTTAGTAATTTGGTACTTGTAAAATATATACAATACACATTTCTAGTCCCGCCTTGTATCACTTACAGTAGCTTTAAACAAAGGACCTACAAAGCAAATGTTATTTTCACTCGCATACAAAACATTCTAACTTGGATTGTTTCACTGGCTTTGAGACTGTCCCGAAGGACAGTGCGGCGGAGACACAACAAACCCCCTTTTTGTCTCTCATGGACACACCTGTTGTTGTTGACTTTGGACTAGCGACTGCAAGACATCAAGGCCGCGGAACAGACACATACGACAAGCTTACACAAACAGGCATCCACAAAAAATATACGCCACTCACACATACCCCACCCCCCATTCAACGGCCTTGACGCAAATCCCTTTGGGGTGATGGACGGCTGGACAGCGCCTGAAGAGCTGCAGCCCGCCACCGTATCCCCAACTCCCTCCCGTTTGTTGCAAGTCTCGAGATGTATGTTGTAATATGTATATGTGCTTTGCTATGGAGGTGTTTTCCCCACTCCAGACTGGGCCCCCTTAGGAGCCCAGTCTCAATTGTATTTTTTTGCTCATCCTCCCCCAGCGTTGATCTTTTTCCCACCTTTTACGGAGCGCCTTGTGGCGATTCATCAGCGTTCCTGTTCTGCAACCCTGTACACTGTTTGTTTGTCTAATCTTGAACGGGTTTGTGCTGAAAACAAAGTTTTGTTGTACCTATGCAATGACGATAAAGACCAGCCTGCAAAAATGTACCCGCTACGGGTACATGTGCTCGCCATATACAGACGCCAGCCAATGTGAGCAGGTGGCATGTGCAGTGACCTCACGGAGCCCAGATGGACCCGGTACCGCCCAGGATAAGTGATAGAAGCTGGAGAGTAAAACAAGAGCAGGGACTTGGTGTCCCCTGGTTAAAATAACATGGTGCGTCCTCGCTGGTTAAGGGGCAGCATTATGAGTTACGGTCCCGAGGCTTATCTGATTGTACACTTCATGCAGATTAAGACTAAAGTAAATATAGTTGTGGTGCTGCGTTTGTAGCTCTTTATTAAGCTCTTTATTAAGCTCTTTATTAAGGTTTTGAAAGGAACATCAGCCAAAAGCGAGGGAAGGCGGCCAATCATTATAGGAAAGGAAATCGCTTATTATGGCCAAGAAAACACATGTTAAAGCACCAATTATTGCAAACTGTTTTTTACATAAAAAAATGAAATAAACTTTTAAATAGAACTGTTGTTCAGATTAAAGATATTATTTTGAAAGTCAAATAAAAAATATATGTAAAATAGGCCACTAGTTATTACAGTCACACAGGTGACCTGGATCCTATTCCAGATGTTTTCATGCAAGAGGTGAAGGACATCCTGGATTTATTGACGACAGTCAATCACACGAAACGTATAAACAACATTCGCACCTATGGATAATTGAGTCCCTAATTAAAGGCCTACTGAAATGAGATTCTCCTCTCTGAGCTGCTACCTTACCGTGGTAGAGGAGTTTGCGTGTCCCAATGATCCTAGGAGCTATGTTGTCTGGGGGCTTTCATGCCCCCTGGTAGGGTCTCCCAAGACAAACAGGTCCTAGGTGAGTGATCAGACAAAGAGCAGCTCAAAGACTTCTATGGAATTAAAACAAAATGAACCCAGATTTCCCTCGCCGGGACGTGGGTCACCGGGGCCCCGCTCTGGAGCCAGGCCCGGAGTTGGGGCACGATGGCGAGTGGTCGGGCCTGTCCCCATGGGGCCTGGCCGGGCACAGCCCGAAGAGGCAACGTGGGTCATCCCTCCAATGGGCTCACCACTCATAGGAGGGGCCATAGAGGTCGGGTGCATTGTGAGCTGGGCGGCAGCCGAAGGCAGGGCACTTGGCGGTCCGATCCTCGGCTACAGAAGCTAGCTCTTGGGACGTGGAACGTCACCTCACTGGGGGGGAAGGAGCCTGAGCTAGTGCGCGAGGTAGAGAAGTTCCGGCTGGATATAGTCGGACTCACCTCGACGCACAGCAAGGGCTCTGGAACCAGTTCTCTCGAGAGGGACTGGACCCTCTTCCACTCTGGCGTTGCCGGCAGTGAGAGGCGACGGGCTGGGGTGGCAATTCTCGTTGCCCCCCGGCTCAAAGCCTGCACGTTTGAGTTCAACCCAGTGGACGAGAGGGTAGCTTCCCTTCGCCTTCGGGTGGGGGGACGGGTCCTGACTGTTGTTTGTGCTTACGCACCAAACAGCAGTTCAGAATACCCACCCTTTTTGGGTACACTCGAGGGAGTACTGGAAAGTGCTCCTCCGGGTGATTCCCTTGTCCTACTGGGAGACTTCAACGCTCATGTTGGCAACGACAGTGAAACCTGGAGAGGTGTGATTGGGAAGAATGGTCGCCCGGATCTAAACCCGAGTGGTGTTTTGTTATTGGACTTTTGTGCTCGTCACGGATTGTCCATAACAAACACCATGTTCAAACATAAGGGTGTCCATATGTGCACTTGGCACCAGGACACCCTAGGCCGCAGTTCCATGATCGACTTTGTAGTTGTGTCATCGGATTTGCGGCCTTATGTTTTGGACACTCGGGTGAAGAGAGGGGCGGAGCTTTCTACCGATCACCACCTGGTGGTGAGTTGGCTGCGATGGTGGGGGAGGATGCCGGACAGACCTGGCAGGCCCAAGCGCATTGTGAGGGTCTGCTGGGAACGTCTGGCAGAGTCTCCTGTCAGAGAGAGTTTCAATTCACACCTCCGGGAGAACTTTGAACATGTCACGAGGGAGGTGCAGGACATTGAGTCCGAGTGGACCATGTTCCGAACCTCTATTGTCGAGGCGGCTGATTGGAGCTGTGGCCGCAAGGTTGTTGGTGCCTGTCGTGGCGGTAATCCCAGAACCCGTTGGTGGACACCAGCAGTGAGGGATGCCGTCAAGCTGAAGAAGGAGTCCTATCGGGTTCTTTTGGCTCATAGGACTCCGGAGGCAGTGGACGGGTACCGACGGGCCAAGCGGTGTGCAGCTTTAGCGTTCACGGAGGCAAAAACTCGGACATGGGAAGAGTTCGGGGAAGCCATGGAAAACGACTTCCGGACGGCTTCGAAGCGATTCTGGACCACCATACGGCGCCTCAGGAAGGGGAAGCAGTGCACTATCAACACCGTGTATGGTGCGGATGGTGTTCTGCTGACTTCGACTGCGGATGTTGTGGGTCGGTGGAGGGAATACTTCGAAGACCTCCTCAATCCCACCAACACGTCTTTCTTTGAGGAAGCGGTGCCTGGGGAATCTGTAGTGGACTCTCCTATTTCTGGGGCTGAGGTCGCTGAGGTAGTTAAAAAGCTCCTCGGCGGCAAGGCCCCGGGGGTGGATGAGATTCAAAAAAGCAGTTATTCATCCTCTCCTTAAAAGACCTAACCTCGATCCAGACCTCATGGTAAACTACCGACCGGTGTCTCACCTTCCCTTTATTTCGAAAATCCTCGAAAAAATTGTTGCAGAGCAGCTAAATGAGCACTTAGCGTTTAACAATCTATGTGAAACCTTTCAATCCGGTTTCAGGGCAAATCACTCGACTGAGACAGCCCTCGCAAAACTGACTAATGATCTATTGCTAACGATGGACTCTGATGCGTCATCTATGTTGCTGCTCCTCGATCTTAGCGCTGCTTTCGATACCGTCGATCATAATATTTTATTAGAGCGTATCAAAATACGAATTGGTATTTCAGACTCAGCCCTGTCATGGTTTAACTCTTATCTTACTGATAGGATGCAGTGCGTCTCCTATAACAGTGTGACCTCGGACTATGTTAAGGTAACGTGTGGAGTTCCCCAGGGTTCGGTCCTTGGCCCTGTACTCTTCAGCATCTACATGCTGCCGCTAGGTGACGTCATACGCAAATACGGTATTAGCTTTCACTGTTATGCTGATGACACCCAACTTTACATGCCCCTAAAGCTGACCAACACGCCGGACTGTAGTCAGTTGGAAGCGTGTCTTAATGAAATTAAACAATGGATGTCCGCTAACTTTTTGCAACTTAATGCCAAAAAAACGGAAATGCTGATTATCGGTCCTGCTAGACACCGACCTCTATTTAATAATACAACTTTAACATTTGACAACCAAATAATAAAACAAGGTGACTCTGTAAAAAATCTGGGTATTATCTTCGACCCAACTCTCTCCTTTGAGTCACACATTAAAAGCGTTACTAAAACGGCCTTCTTTCATCTCCGTAATATCGCTAAAATTCGCTCCATTTTGTCCACTAAAGACGCCGAGATCATTATCCATGCGTTTGTTACGTCTCGCCTCGATTACTGTAACGTATTATTTTCGGGTCTCCCAATGTCTAGCATTAAAAGATTACAGTTGGTACAAAATGCGGCTGCTAGACTTTTGACAAGAACAAGAAAGTTTGATCATATTACGCCTGTACTGGCTCACCTGCACTGGCTTCCTGTGCACTTAAGATGTGACTTTAAGGTTTTACTACTTACGTATAAAATACTACACGGTCTAGCTCCAGCCTATCTTGCCGATTGTATTGTACCGTATGTCCCGGCAAGAAATCTGCGTTCAAAAGACTCCGGCTTATTAGTGATTCCTAGAGCTCAAAAAAAGTCTGCGGGCTATAGAGCGTTTTCCGTTCGGGCTCCAGTACTCTGGAATGCCCTCCCGGTAACAGTTCGAGATGCTACCTCAGTAGAAGCATTTAAGTCTCATCTTAAAACTCATCTGTATACTCTAGCCTTTAAATAGACCTCCTTTTTAGACCAGTTGATCTGCCGCTTCTTTTCTTTCTCCTATGTCCCCCCCTCCCTTGTGGAGGGGGTCCGGTCCGGTCCGATGACCATGGATGAAGTACTGACTGTCCAGAGTCGAGACCCAGGATGGACCGCTCGTCGGGACCCAGGATGGACCGCTCGCCTGTATCGGTTGGGGACATCTCTACGCTGCTGATCCGCTTGAGATGGTTTCCTGTGGACGGCACTCTCACTGCTGTCTTGGAGCCACTATGGATTGAACTTTCACATTATCATGTTAGACCCGCTCGACATCCATTGCTTTCGGTCCCCTAGAGGGGGGGGGTTGCCCACATCTGAGGTCCTCTCCAAGGTTTCTCATAGTCAGCATTGTCGCTGGCGTCCCACTGAATGTGAATTCTCCCTGCCCACTGGGTGTGAGTTTTCCTTGCCCTTTTGTGGGTTCTTCCGAGGATGTTGTAGTCGTAATGATTTGTGCAGTCCTTTGAGACATTTGTGATTTGGGGCTATATAAATAAACATTGATTGATTGATTGATTGAGATCCGCCCGGAGTTCCTTAAGGCTCTGGATGCTGTGGGGCTGTCTTGGTTGACAAGACTCTGCAGCATCGCGTGGACATCGGGGGCGGTACTTCTGGATTGGCAGACCGGGGTGGTGGTCCCTCTCTTTAAGAAGGGGGACCGGAGGGTATGTTCCAACTATCGTGGGATCCCGGTAAGGTTTATTCAGGTGTACTGGAGAGGAGGCTTCGCCGGATAGTCGAACCTCGGATTCAGGAGGAACAGTGTGGTTTTCGTCCTGGTCGTGGAACTGTGGACCAGCTCTATACTCTCGGCACGGTTCTTGAGGGTGCATGGGAGTTTGCCCAACCAGTCTACATGTGCTTTGTGGACTTGGAGAAGGCATTCGACCGTGTCCCTCGGGAAGTCCTGTGGGGAGTGCTCAGAGAGTATGGGGTATCGGAATGTCTTATTGTTGCAGTCCGCTCCCTGTATGATCAGTGTCAGAGCTTGGTCCGCATTGCTGGCAGTAAGTCGGACACGTTTCCAGTGAGGGTTGGACTCCGCCAAGGCTGTCCTTTGTCACCGATTCTGTTCATAACTTTTATGGACAGAATTTCTAGGCGCAGCCAAGGTGTTGAGGGGTTCCGGTTTGGTGGCCACGGGATTAGGTCTCTGCTTTTTGCAGATGATGTAGTCCTGATGGCTTCATCTGGCCGGGATCTTCAGCTCTCACTGGATCGGTTCGCAGCCGAGTGTGAAGCGACCGGAATGAGAATCAGCACCTCCAAATCCGAGTCCACGGTTCTCGCCCGGAAAAGGGTGGAGTGCCATCTCCAGGTTGGGGAGGAGACCCTGCCCCAAGTGGAGGAGTTCAAGTACCTAGGAGTCTTGTTCACGAGTGGAGGAAGAGTGGTTGGTGAGATCGACAGGCGGATCGGTGCGGCGTCTTCAGTAATGCGGACGTTGTATCGATCCGTTGTGGTGAAGAAGGAGCTGAGCCGGAAGGCAAAGCTCTCAATTTACCGGTCGATCTACGTTCCCATCCTCACCTATGGTCATGAGCTTTGGGTCATGACCGAAAGGATAAGATCACGGGTACAAGCGGCCGAAATGAGTTTCCTCCGCCGGGTGGCGGGGCTCTCCCTTAGAGATAGGGTGAGAAGCTCTGCCATCCGGGAGGAGCTCAACGTAAAGCCGCTGCTCTTCCACATCGAGAGGAGCCAGATGAAGTGGTTTGGGCATCTGGTCAGGATGCCACCCGAACGCCTCCCTAGGGATGTGTTTAGGGCACGTCCAGCTGGTAGGAGGCCACGGGGAAGACCCAGGACACGTTGGGAAGACTATGTCTCCCGGCTGGCCTGGGAACGCCTCGGGATCCCCCGGGAAGAGCTAGACGAAGTGGCTGGAGATAGGGAGGTCTGGGCTTCCCTGCTTAGGCTGCTGCCCCCGCGACCCGACCGCGGATAAGCGGAAGATGATGGATGGATGAAATGAGATTTTCTTATTGAAACGGGGATAGCAGGTCCATTCTATGTGTCATACTTGATGATTTCGCGATATTGCCATATTTTTGCTGAAAGGATTTAGTAGAGAACATCACCGTCAAAGTTCGCAACTTTTGGTCGCTAATAAAAAAAAGCCTTGCCTGTAGCGGAGGTAGCAGACGATGTGCGCGTGACGTCACTGGTTGTAGGGCTTCTCACATCCAAACATTGTTTACAATCATAGCCACCAGCAGCGAGAGCAATTCGGACCGAGAAAGCGACAATTTCCCCATTAATTTGAGCGAAGATGAAAGATTTGTGGATGAGGGTAGTGAGAGTGAAGGGCTAGAAGAAAAAAAAAAAGACAAGGGCAGTGGGAGCGATTCAAATGTTTTTAGACACATTTACTAGGATAATTCTTGAAAATCCCTTAACTGCTTATTGTGTTACTAGTGTTTTAGTGAAATTATAGAGTCATACCTGAAAGTCGGAGGGGTGTGTTGACCGCCAGTGTCTCTGAGGGAAGCCACGGAGGAGCCAAAAGAGTCACAGCTGCCTCTTTGACAGCTGCAGGAGGAACGACACAAGCTCCACTCATGTCTACGGTAAGAGCCGACTTATTACCACAATTTTCTCACCGAAACCTCTGCCGGTTGACATGTGGTAAAGAACCATGTTCGCTTGACCACTCTGTTCCATATTAAAGCTTCACCGTCATCTTTAGGGAATGTAAACAAAGAAACACCGGCTGTGTTTTTATTGCAACAGCCGGCTGCAATACACCGTTTTCCACCAACATCTTTGTTCTTTGTAGTCTCCATTATTAATTGAACAAATTACAAAAGATTCAGCAACACAGATGTCCAGAATACTGTGTAATTATGCGATTAAAACAGACTACTTTTAGCCGTGATCGGTGCTGGAAGAACATGTCCGCTACAACCGGTGACGTAACGCACACGCGTCATCAAACGCGTCATCATTCCGCGATGTTTTCAACAGGATACTTTGCGGGAAATTTAAAATTGCAATTTAGTAAACTAAAAAGGCCGTATTGGCATGTGTTGCAATGTTAATATTTCATCATTGATATATAAACTATCAGACTGCGTGGTGGGTAGTAGTGGGTTTCTGTTGGCCTTTAAACTAATATGCAAGTTTTAGGAATGTGGGAGGAAGTTTGAGTACCCCGGACAAAACCAATGGGAGAACATGCAAACCAGAACATGCCAATCAGACATAGATGCTTGGTGTCTTGACGGTGAAGTCAACTTGCAGGGTTGATTATTCTTGTTAAATTGTGGCCCTAAGCAGAATGTTTTTAAATATTTTTTTCCCCCAGACTTTTTCATATTTTGTGAAAAAATGTGTACACTTTTTTAATCAAACTGGAATTTAATCAGATTCTTGTTTTGCATTAAAATGTATTCATGGGAAAAAAAGTTCTTCAGTGATGTACTGTTCTTGTGCTTAACAGCAAATTCAACAACACTAAAACTAAATTTACATATTTTCCTGATACACTGTATTGCCAAAAGTAATTGGCCAGAATAAGAAACACGTTTCCTAATCACTAGGCCCGACCACAGGTGTATAAAATTAAGCACTAAGGCATGGAGACTTTCTACAAACATTTGTGAAAGAATGGGCCGCTCTCAGGAGCTCAGTGATTTCCAGCATCGAACTGTCATAGGATGTCAACTGTGCAACAAATCCAGTTGTGAAATTCCCTCGCTTCTAAATATTCCAAAGTCAGCTGTTGGCTTTATTATAAGAAAATTGAAGAGTTTGAGAACAACAGCAACTCAGCCATGAAGTGGTAGGCCACATAAATGGGTTAAATGGGTTGTACTTGTATAGCGCTTTTCTACATAAACTGACAGAGAGGGGTCAGTGGATGCTGAAGTGCATAGTGCAAAGAGGTCGGCAACTTTCAGCACTGTCGGTTGCTCCAGAGCTCCAAACTTCGTGTGACCTTTCAATTAGCCCACCTACAGTACGCAAAGAGCTTCATGGAATGGGTTTCCATGGCCGAGCAGCTGCATCTAAGCCATACATCACCAAGTCCAATGCAAAGCGTCAAATGCAGTGGTGTAAAGCACGTCCCCACTGGACTCTAGAGCAGTGGAGACGCCTTCTCTGGAGTGATGAATCACACTTTTCCATCTGGCAATCTGATGAATGGGTCTGAGTTTGCAGGTTGCCAGGAGAACGGTACATTTTGGACCGCAATGTGCCGAGTTTGAAATTTGGTGGAGGAATAATTATGGTGTGGTGTTGTTTTTTAGGAGTTGGGCTTGGCCCCTTATTTCCAATGAAAGGAACTTTGAATGCTCCAGGATACCAAAACATTTTGGACAATTCCATGCTCCCAACTTTGTGGGAACAGTTTGGAACAGGCCCCTTCCTCTTCCAACATGACTGTGCACCAGTGCACATAGCAAGGTCCACAAAGTCAAATCAAGTCAAATTTTATTTATATAGCACATTTCATACACTGAGGCTATTAAAGGTGCTTTACATAACAAAATCATTGAAAACAAGCAAGGAGGCAATGCATAACATTTCACACAGTCAATTTCACAGCGATCATTTAAAGAAATCAACATTATCAGCAGATTAAGACCTTTACATAGAATCATATTATTAAGTCAACAATAGAGCATAATAAGACTTGAGATAAAGAACATTAATTAAAATGTATTAAAACAATAGAGATTGAAGATTAGTTAAACTCATCAACTTCAGAAATGTAGTGGCAGTTGAAAGCAAAAGTAAATGAAAATAAATTAAGTTTAGTTTTAAAAATAGGTAGTGTAAGGGCGGGCTTCCCGGTGGAAGAGGGGTTAATGCGTCTGCCTCACAATATGAAGTTCCTGCAGTCCTGGGTTCAAATCCAGGCTCGGGATCTTTCTGTGTGGAGTTTGCATGTTCTCCCCGTGAATGCGTGGGTTCCCTCCGGGTACTCCGGCTTCCTCCCACTTCCAAAGACATGCACCTGGGGACAGGTTGATTGGCAACACTAAAATTGGCCCTAGTGTGTGAATGTGAGTGTGAATGTTGTCTGTCTATCTGTGTTGGCCCTGCGATGAGGTGGCGACTTGTCCAGGGTGTACCCCGCTTTCCGCCCGATTGTAGCTGAGATAGGCGTCAGCGCCCCCCGCGACCCCAAGAGGGAATAAGCGGTAGAAAATGGATGGATGGATAGTGTAAGGGCAGATCTAATGTCCTTACATTCATTATAATTAACTTATTCCAGCTTTTGGAGGCATAGTGGCAGAATGCAGCTTCACCATGTTTATTTTTGATCCTCGGAACAATTAGCAGACCAGTCCCTGATGACCTAAGAGATCTAGATGGTTCGTAGTGTAGAAGCAATTCAGAGATGTATTTTGGGCCTGGCCCATTGTGAGATATATAAACTATTAGAAGAATCTTAAAGCTTACGGCATACTGGTATCCAGTATAGAGACTTGAATACTGGTGTAATGTGTTCTGCTTTCTTGGGTCTTGTTAGAACTCAAGCAGCAGCATTTTGAATGAGCTGTAGCTGTTTCATGGCTCACTTTGGTTGGCCTTTGAAGAGACTGTCGCCTTAGTCTAACCTGCTGGATGTGAAGGCATGAATTAGCTTTTCTAGATCTTGTTTGGACGTACAGCCTCTATAACCCAGTACATTCACGCGTTGAGGCAAGAGTACAAATCACTGCCCCATCGTAGTGCCCCCCACTTCATTTTATTCTATATTTTCTCCACAGTCTAATACTTTTGTTCATACATGGCTTACTATAAATGGCCGTGAGGGTCTTTAGCAGTCACACTTCTCTCGCATTTAGCCTTTCTTGCCGTGACAACGTATATCTCCAGCGTGAAAAGTAGTTCACACCGTATCTGAGACACCATAGCACATACTGCATATATGACGGACGCTCCCCTTGGCATTCTATATTGAGCATGCGCCTCACATTTACAAATACACTTCAAAGAGCAGCCATAAGAAATTCCTGTCCGAAGATTGCTCTGGTTTAATTGCTAAATGCCTCAAAAGTCAGAATATAATATGTCTTTTTTTCTGAGCCGGTGGCAAGCCGGGCGCACCGAGCTCCGACCCCGGCAGTTCACAGAGCGCGAGAGGTCTTAATGATTAAACAATCACTCCCAGGAGTCCGCTTGACAAGTGGAAGTGGCCCAGCCAAAATGAGGCTAATCCATGGATAATTATCTTTGCTTGAATATTCAACATGGTCTGCCTGACTGGTTGACTGATACACAGGATGTCATTTGCATTTCAGGCCTCCCAGAGATCCACGTTAAAGCTAAAATAAAGGATAAATGGCGTTTAAGGTTTTTTGTTCCTCATGCTAATACAGTATCTACAATACACAGTAAGTGGGCTTATCTGCGAGTGATCCGTCAAATAGAGGATCTTTGACTCGTAATGGTATTGGTTTATTTCAAACGTGTATACAGTTACAATGTGGCTAAACACATATTTACAATTGAACATTTCAACATGTCCGACGTAGGATAGGAAGAAGTAGGGCCTATTTAATCCTAACCTCTACATACCAGTTTGGTACTTCCTGTGCTCAATCTGTAACATCAACAAAAGATGTGCAGTCATAGTACACATAAAGATATAAGAGGGAAACATCAAAGAACACAAAGGACATTAAAGACATTAAAAGAGCAGAACTGATGCAACCAGCCCTTTTGTGGGTTCTTCCGAGGATGTCGTCGTCGTAATGATTTGTGCAGTCCTTTGAGACATTTGTGATTTGTGGCTATATAAATAAACATTGATTGGTTGATTTCTACATACAGCTACAAAAAATACAAAAAACAAACAAAGAAAAAAACATACACTGTGGTGGCCTCTGCGGTGTTCCACGTCATTTTCTGCTGGGCTGGGGTGGGGGCAGCATGGCCAGAGACAGGATCAGACCCAACAAAGCAACCAAGAGAGCCGACTCCACCCTCGGGCGCCCACCAACTCTCGACAAGTGTCCAGTCCACATGGATGAGCGAGGATGTGTTCAAGGAGACCGAGGTGTCCGATACCTGCTCATTCAGCCAAGACACTGTGAAGCTTGTCTGTCCACATTCCTGTCTCTTCATCAGCATCTCCTCCAGTCTCTCCAAATGGACTATAGGGTGGCAGACACCCAGCAGATAGTCTCCATTACAGCGAAAGACAAAAGGGTTTGGGCTCCCAAACTCTGTAGTGGTAGAGACTTTTTTCCACCTACTATACCCAATATCAACTGAAAACGTTTCCAGCCATCTTGACCAAACAGTCTGTCAATCAAGTAAATCACCATATTACCGATCATGATACATGCAGCACGTCATGCTTGTCAGTACAACTTTATACACCGTCGAGCTAGCTGTGTACAAACGAAACATAAAATGTTGGTGACTACAGATACTGTGATATAATTGTTCATGTTTTTCAGTCAGTACAGATTGCCGTCCAAGCGCATCGTTAAAAGATCAAGTTAAAGTCCCAACGATAGTCACACACACACTAGGTGTGGTGAAATTATCCTCTGCATTTCACCAATCCCTATGTTGAACCCCTGGGAGGTGAGGGGAAAAGTGAGCAGCAGCGCTCCGGAATCACTTGGTGATTTAACCCCCAATTCCAACCCTTGATGCCGAGTGACTAGCAGGGAGGCCATGGGTCCCATTTTTATAGTCGTTGGTTAGAACTCACAACCTTTCAGTCTCAGGACGGACACTCTAACCACAAGGCCACTGAGCATATCTATGTGAGCAAACAATCAACCAATCATTTTTTTTCTTTTATGGCCTTAAATCACGAGTGTCTCAAAGGGCTGCACAAGCCACAATGACATCCTTGGCTCAGATCCCACATCAGGGCAAGAAAAAACTCAGCCCAATGGGATGACAATGAGAAACCTTGGGGGGGACCGCAGATGCGGTACCCCCAATCCCGCCCCCCCACCCTCGGGCGACTGGTGCAATGGACGTCGAGTGGACCTAGCATAATATTGTTAGAGTGGGGCCAGGAGGGGATCATCTTAAGTGGAAACAAGTCAGCAGCGCAGAGACGTCCCCAACTGATGCACAGATGAGTGGTCCACCCTAGGTCCCGAGCAGAAAAGAAACGGCAGATCAACTGGTCTAAAAGGGGGGTCTAATTAAAGGCTAGAGTATACAAATGAGTTTTAAGATAGGACTTAAATGCTTCTACTGAGGTAGCATCTCAAACTGTTACCAGTAGAGAATTCCAAGGTACTGGAGCCCGAATAGAAAATGCTCTATAGCCTGCAGACTTTTTTTGGGCTCTGGGAATCACCAATAAGCCGGAAGTTAAATAATTAGTTCATATATTAATTATTTTATATATTATTCATTATTTCAATCAATCAATCAATCAATGTTTACTTATATAGCCCTAAATCACTAGTGTCTCAAAGGGCTGCACAAACCACCACGACATCCTCGGTAGGCCCACATAAGGGCAAGGAAAACTCACACCCAGTGGGACATCGGTGACAATAATGACCCAGTGGGACGTCGGTGACAATGATGACTATGAGAACCTTAGAGAGGAGGAAAGCAATGGATGTCGAGCGGGTCTAACATGATACTGTGAAAGTTCAATCCACAATGGATCCAACACAGTCGCAAGAGTCCAGTCCAAAGCGGATCCAACACAGCAGCGAGAGTCCCGTTCACAGCGGAGCCAGCAGGAAACCATCCCAAGCGGAGGCGGATCAGCAGCGCAGAGATGTCCCCATCCGATACACAGGCAAGCAGTACATGGCCACTGGATCGGACCGGACCCCCTCCACAAGGGAGAGTGGGACATAGAAGAAAAAGAAAAGAAACGGCAGATCAACTGGTCTAAAAAGGGAGTCTATTTAAAGGCTAGAGTATACAAATGAGTTTTAAGGTGAGACTTAAATGCTTCTACTGAGGTGGCATCTCGAACTGTTACCGGGAGGGCATTCCAGAGTACTGGAGCCCGAACGGAAAACGCTCTATAGCCCGCAGACTTTTTTTGGGCTTTGGGAATCACTAACAAGCCGGAGTCCTTCGAACGCAGATTTCTTGCCGGGACATATGGTACAATACAATCGGCAAGATAGGATGGAGCTAGACCGTGTAGTATTTTATACGTAAGTAGTAAAACCTTAAAGTCACATATTAAGTGCACAGGAAGCCAGTGCAGGTGAGCCAGTACAGGCGTAATATGATCAAACTTTCTTGTTCTTGTCAAAAGTCTAGCAGCCGCATTTTGTACCAACTGTAATCTTTTAATGCTAGACATGGAGGGACCCGAAAATAATACGTTACAGTAATCGAGGCGAGACGTAACAAACGCATGGATAATGATCTCAGCGTCTTTAGTGGACAGAATGGAGCGAATTTTAGCGATATTACGGAGATGAAAGAAGGCCGTTTTAGTAACGCTTTTAATGTGTGCCTCAAAGGAGAGAGTTGGGTCGAAGATAATACCCAGATTCTTTACCGTGTCGCCTTGTTTAATTGTTTGGTTGTCAAATGTTAGAGTTGTATTATTAAATAGAGTTTGGTGTCTAGCAGGACCGATAATCAGCATTTCCGTTTTTTTGGCGTTGAGTTGCAAAAAGTTAGCGGACATCCATTGTTTAATTTCATTAAGACACGCCTCCAGCTGACTACAATCCGGCGTGTTGGTCAGCTTTAGGGGCATGTAGAGTTGGGTGTCATCAGCATAACAGTGAAAGCTAACACCGTATTTGCGTATGATGTCACCTAGCGGCAGCATGTAGATGCTGAAGAGTGCAGGGCCAAGGACCGAACCCTGGGGAACTCCACATGTTACCTTAACGTAGTCCGAGGTCACATTGTTATGGGAGACACACTGCATCCTATCAGTAAGATAAGAGTTAAACCAAGACAGGGCTAAGTCTGACATACCAATTCGTGTTTTGATACGTTCTAATAAAATATTGTGATCGACGGTATCGAAAGCAGCGCTAAGATCGAGGAGCAGCAACATAGATGACGCATCAGAATCCATCGTTAGCAATAGATCATTAGTCATTTTTGCGAGGGCTGTCTCCGTGGAGTGATTTGCCCTGAAACCGGATTGAAAGGTTTCACATAGATTGTTAGACGCTAAGTGTTCATTTAACTGCTCCGCAACAATTTTTTCAAGGATTTTTGAAATAAAGGGAAGGTGAGACACCGGTCGGTAGTTTACCATGAGGTCAGGATCGAGGTTAGGTCTTTTAAGAAGAGGATGAATAACAGCTTTTTTGAATGCTAGGGGAACAGTGCCCGAGGAAAGTGATAAGTTTATAATATTTAGCACTGATGGACCTAATAATACAAAGAGCTCCTTGATCAGTTTCCCAGGAAGAGGGTCAAGTAAGCATGTTGTCTGTTTAATTCCATTTACACGTTGTAACAATTCCTCTAATGTTATTTCCTCAAAACGAGAGAAACTATTTTGGAGGGCAGTATCCGCCGTATATACCATCGTGTCAGTGTTAATAGAACCCCGTTGTAGCTGGGACGCATTGTCTTTAATCTCCTTTCTAATGACTTCAATTTTCTTACTAAAGAATTGCATAAAGTCATCAGCTGAGTGGGTTGAGCTACTGGAGGGGGTCCCTTGTTGGGTTAGCGATGCTACCGTACTAAACAAAAATTTAGGATCGTTTTTATTACGGTGGATGAGATTTGAGTAATATTTAGCTTTAGCTAAGGTAAGCATGCGTTTATAAGTTATTAAACCATCACTCCATGCTTGATGGTGCACCTCAAGTTTAGTCGTGCGCCATTTGCGTTCCAGCTTTCTACATAATAATTTCTGAGCTCTAGTTTCTTCTGTAAACCACGGGGTGCGCTTTTTTGGAGCCTTTTTTAACTTTAGCGGTGCTATGTTATCAATGGTTTCGCGCAGGGTGTCGTTAAAGTTGTTAGTGAGGTTATCAATAGAGCCCACATACTTTGGGAATGGTGCCATTACCGAGGGCAGTAGGTCAGCAAGAGTTGTCGTTGTGGCTGTATTAATGTTGCGGCTGCTATAGCAGTTATTATTATTATTAGTTTGACGAACATGCGTCTGAACCTCAAATTTTATAAGGTAATGATCGGACAATACTTTAGTATATGGGAGTATCGTAACTTTGGAGACGGTGATACCCCTGACAAGCACTGGGTCTATCGTATTACCGTTTCGATGCGTGGGTTCATTTATTATTTGTGTGAGACCACAGCTATCAATTACAGTCTGGAGCGCTACGCACGGTGGGTCCGATGGGGTATTCATATGGATATTAAAGTCCCCCATTATGATTATATTATCGGCGTGTGTCACTAGATCAGCAACGAACTCTGAGAATTCATTGATAAAGTCCGAATAGGGCCCTGGGGGGCGGTAGATAACAGCCAGGTGTAGAGGCAGCGGTGTGACAGACTTCATAGTAAGCACCTCAAACGATTTATATTTATCATTTATGTTAGGACTAAGGTTAAAGTTTCCGTTGTATATTAGTGCGACCCCCCCACCCTTTTTAAGCGTACGGGCAATATGCGCATGTGTAAAGTTAGGAGGACATGCCTCATTTAGCGCAAAAAAGTCGTTTGGTTTAAGCCAGGTTTCGCTGAGACCGATGACGTTAAGATTGTTGTCTCTGATGATATCATTAACTAACAACGTTTTGGGAGACAATGATCTTATGTTTAAAAAACCTATATTATAGGTAGTGGGCTGTTTTAGGGAGTTTTTGATCAAATCATCCGTAGTAGCAATATTAATAATGTTGTGTTTATTATGCCCAGTGCATTTAGTATAGTTACGACCATATCTAGGAATTGATACGACAGGAATTTTCCGATTGTTTGATTGTTGCTTTGATAAACTGCGCGCATCATGGTTAGCCACCTCAGTAATGGGGATTTTCCGATTGTTTGTTTGTTGCTTTGATAAACTGCACGCATCATGGTTAGCCACCTCAGTAACGGGGATTTTCCGATTGTTTGTTTGTTGCTTTGATAAACTGCACGCATTATGGTTAGCCACCTCACTAACGGGGATTTTCCGATTGTTTGTTTGTTGCTTTGATAAACTGCACGCATCATGGTTAGCCACCTCAGTAACGGGGATTTTCCGATTGTTTGTTTGTTGCGTTGATAAACTGCACGCATCATAGTTAGCCACCTCGGTAAAACACATGTCCAACTCTGAAACACTCAAAGCAGAAAAAACGTGTTCTAATTTAACTGACTCCTTACCCAGACCAGTAGTCTCGCATTTTCCATTTAAATCCGTCCTCAGGATGGAGGGAAGTGGTGTTCTGTGGGGATTAGCCTTCTGCTTTGTTTTTAGCCCCGCTCGACATCCGCGTTTCCGATCACACCGCTGGCGTCTGCTCCGTAGACGGCCCCCGCTGCTACTAGACTCCCCTGCTTCACAGGCCGCTGGATGTAGCCGCCGACGTATTCCCATGCTAGTTAGCATGTTTAGCACGCACGCGTCTATCAGTCCAAAACGGCCCGATATGTCCACATCCAGAAGTGTCTGGCGGTCGTACGTGATCACGGAGTGACCACGATGTGAGCCAGCCATAAAGTTTGTATAATTGTCCGGTATTTCTGCCAAATGTTCCATCTTTAGCAGGAGCTCCGCGAGGACGCAGCCCGTCCGGGCGCCGCCATCTTGGAATATCATTGGTTTAACGGTTATTTGTGTCTTAGCAATGCAATGTGTTACTATGCTGAAAAAAAAAACAGTCCCTCAGTGTTCGCTCTTACAAAAACATTGTGGCTACAGTTTGGTTATTATGCAGCTGACGGAACATGAATGAACTATTGTCGGCGTATTTTGGATGCATTTTTATAGTGATTTAGTGGCAGAATGGATCACTCCTTTTAGCTTTGCTCGCCTCATCTCTCAAGTATTTTTTAAATCTTTATAATGAAATGAAAATGTCAACGCAAAAAATATTTTTTTGTCTCTCAAAAGGATTGCGAACAATTAGGGAAATTCTAAAAAAAAAAAAAAGTGTGGCCCCCTTTTAAAAACACTTCTTCTCATATGTAGGGAAAAGATAAATAATATCATGCTCACCGAAAGTTCAATGTTGTCAGTCTCTTCTTGACTTGTTTAAAAATCCCCAAGTCATGCAAGATGCATGTGGTAGGGAAAGAGGTTGGTGGGTAAAGTTGTGGGGGTGGACTGTGCTAAACTGCCGCTCCGGGCTGGGAATTGTGCGGCACTTTGCTTGGATATAGCACTCAAGCCTGTGAATATTAAAATTGATTGACCAGAAGAGCAGGCAAATAAGACTTAACCCATTTCAAAAGACACAACGAGTGCCATCCTATAACGTGAGCGAGAGTAATGCTAATTCGGAAAACATGTGAAAAATTCATTGAGTTCTCATTGCTGGCTACAGGGCAAAGCAAAGCAAAAGTAAAAAAAAAAAAAAAGATAAAAAATCTCCTTTGAGTCACTAGGAAGGCCCCCCCAAAGCACAACAGATGAGGCTTGATTTCCAAAAAGAAAGCAAGAGAGGCGGGGCTGGATACCTTGATGGAGCGTTCCTTATGATGCTCAGCACTTTGAAAGAGCGCCAGGGAGGAATTAGGTCAGGCGGAGTGCAGTGAGTGCCCTGTGGAATGCCGCGTTAGGAAGAAGAAGAAGAAGAAAAAAAAGCATCAGAGGGAACAGCAGGTAGAGATGTTCCCTGAGTCGTGAATGCTGGGAAGAAAAGCCTTATGGCACAATGAAACTCATTGTGTTTTCACCTTTTTCGCCCACCTTAGAGAAAAGGACTCAACAGGCGGAGACGAGACAAAAGACAGACATGTTGCAAGGGGAATAAAAGACGGACAAAGCACACATGGATGGGAATGCGAAGACACGGGGTGAGGATTTCAGTGGTCGCTATCTCTGCGTTAATCTCACGGTTAACGACTCTGCTGGGTCTTCGTGCTCACTATTACTGAATCTGAACATGGATCTTGATCGTTTCCCCAGGCAGGTTTGCATTAGCCAGCATGTAAGTCGGAATAAAAGGAAGTCGGTCACTACGCCGTCGGTTCTGAATTGAAGTCCTACACAATTCTAATACGATAAGTTATTCATGATTTGTGTAGCTAAAAATGACCGGATAGCGGACAACTGTTGCTTACGTGTTACAATGCATCATTAAAGGCCTACTTAAACCCACTACTACCGACCACGCAGTCTGATAGTTTATATATCAATGATGAAATATTAACATTGCAACACATGCCAATACGGCCTTTTTAGTTTACTAAATTACAATTTTAAATTTCACGCGGAGTTTCCTGTTGAAAACGTTGCGGAATGATGACGCGTGTTTGTGAAGTTATTGGTTTTAGGGGAAATATTAGCCCAGCACCACTTACGGCTAAAAGTCATCTCTTTTCATCGCGCAATTACACAAAATTTTGGACATCTGTGTTGCTGAAACTTTTGCAATTTGTTCCATTAATAATGGAGAAGTCAAAGTAGAAAGATGGAGGTGGGAAGCTCTTAGCCTTTAGCCACACAAACACACGGTGTTTCCTTGTTTAAAATTCCCGGAGGTGAAGCTTTACTATGGATCAGGGCGGTCAAGCGAACATGGATTCCGACTACATGTCAACCGTCAGTTTTTAGTGAGAAAATTTTGGTAATAAGTCGCCTCTTACCGGAGATCAGCAGAGCTTCTGTCCTGCTGCAGCTTCGTGACTTCCATTAACACTTCCCTCAACACACCCGTCAACACACCCGTCAACACACCCGTTGCCACAACCCTCCGACTATCAGGTACTATTTAACTAACTAAAACACTAGCAAAACAATAGGCAGATAAGGGATTTCCGAGAATTATCCTAGTAAATGTGTCTAAAAACATCTGAATCGCTCTCACTGCAATCGCCTTTTTTTTAAAACTTTTTTTTTCTTCTAGTCCTTCACTCTAAATTTCCTCATCCACGAATCTTTCATCCCTGCTCAAATCAATGGGGAAATTGTTGCTTTCTCGGTCCGAATACCTTTGGCCGCTGGAGGCTCACATTATAAACAATGTGAGGATGTGAGGAGCCCTACAACCAGTGACGTCACGCGCACATCGTCTGCGACTTCCGGTACAGGCAAGGCTTATTTATTAGCAACCAAAAGTTGCGAACTTTATTGTCGATGTTCTCTACTAGATCCTTTTAGCAAAAATATGGCAATATCGCGAAATAATCAAGTATGACACATAAAATGGACCTGCTATCCCTGTTTAAATAAGAGAATCTCATTTCAGTAGGCCTTTAAAACTGTCCATAACTACATTTAAAAAGTGACAACTATGAAGGAGTTTACGTATTTGAGCAAAATCAATCAATGTTTATTTATATATCCCTAAATCACAAGTGTCTTTAAGAGTAATTGTGTTCGTATTTCAATTACTTGTTGGGTTATTTTAGTTATTTTCCCAACACTGAGTATACGAGTCACGATTCATATAGCGAACTGACTAACAGAAACCTGTCATTTCTATGATGCGATTGAACATTAGGCTGTACACAGACAAATAAATTAAAAAAAATACAAACCCCGTTTCCATATGAGTTGGGAATAATTGAGTTAAACGTAAATATAAATGGGATACAATGATTTGCAAATCATTTTCAACCCATATTCAGTTGAATGCACTACAAAAACAACATATTTGATGGTCAAACTATTAAACTTTTTTTTTTGCAAATAATAATTAACTTAGAATTTCATGGCTACAACACGTGCCAAAGTAGTTGGGAAAGGGTATGTTCACCACTGTGTTCCATTACCTTTTCTGTTAACAACACTCAATAAACGTTTGGGAACTGAGGAAACTAATTGTTGAAGCTGTGAAAGTGGAATTCTTTCCCATTCTTGTTATATGTAGAGTTTCAGTCGTTCAACAGTCCGGGGTCTCCGCTGTCGTATTTTACACTTCATAATGTGCCACACATTTTCGATGGGAGACAGGTCTGGACTGCAGGCGGGCCAGGAAAGTACCCGCACTCTTTTACTACGAAGCCACGCTGTTGTAACATGTGGCTTGGCATTTTCTTGCTGAAATAAGCAGGGGCGTCCATGATAACGTTGCTTGGATGACAATAAATGTTGCTCCAAAACCTGTATGTACCTTTCAGCATTAATGGTGCCTTCACAGATGTGTAAGTTACCCATGCCTTGGGCACTAATACACCCCCATACCATCACAGATGCTGGCTTTTGAACTTTGCGCCTATAACAATCCGTATGGTTATTTTCCTCTTTGTTTGTGAGCGCTGTTGATAAATGGGTTTGGCTTTGCATAGTAGAGTTTTAATTTGCACATACAGATGTAGCGACCGACTGTAGTTACTGACAGTGGTTTTATGAAGTGTTTCGGAGCCCATGTGGTGATATCCTTTACACAATGATGTCGGTTTTTGATGCAGTACCGCCTAAGGGATCAACGGTCTGTAATATCATCGCTTACGTGCAGTGATTTCTCCAGATTTACGTGGACCCCGACTTAAACAAGTTGAAGAACTTTTTTGGGGTCTTACCATTTAGTGGTCAATTGTACGGAATATGTACTGTACAGTGCAATCTACTAATAAAAGTTTCAATCAATCAATCAATCAAAAGCACATCAACTGGGGCGGCATCATAACTTACCAAAGTCGTCGTAAAACATTTTGATAGATTTTTGAGCGCTGTTTATAATGTTTCTATATTTTCAATTGAACATGTAACATAGTGGTGTTCACTTGCGTCATATTGCCATCATAGTGCAGTCTACACATATCTCTCCTGTTTGACTGGTCACACTTATCCTTACACCATGTACCAATTAAAATTGCTTCGAGGTAGGTAAGCACAACCAAACGTATTCCTTTCATCAGATGCACCGGGTTATAAGCCATACGGTCGAGTTTAAAAAAAAAAAAAAGATTTTAAGTGCGCCTTATAGTCCGTAAAATACGGTATGTTAAAATATTTTGTTGAGCTAAAAAAATGTATTTGTTATTTTGTCCAGCCAATGGTCCATTTTTGACACTAAAATTTGCTAAGATTATTTAACAATATGGGCATCAAATAGTGCTTCACTTTTCATGAACATCACTTTTAAAATAAAACTATAAATCATGATGACTCTGAAGCATTTTGTCAAGTGTAGGCAGAAGCCCATTGTTAATAATGATCAGAGGGCAACCATTTGTGTTTTTGGAAAACACACAAGTGTCATTTCTCAAGCTGGAAAAGAGGTTTTATATCCATCAACCTTTGCCCTCACATCCCTTTTTTTTTGTCCGGGTCTGCCGGGAACACCGCCATCACTCCCATCCCTGCCACAATAAAGTGGATTAATCTGCGCTCGCCACTTTGGTCCAGATGACACATATAATTAAGAAGTAATTAGCATGTCATCAGTACATGAGGAAATATGACACATGCTATTCAGGGAAGCCAGAGAGCCCCGCACACATGTCCTTTGAGATGACTTCCTTTTTGCTGACACTTTCACGTTTGTTTACATGCTTGTGCACTTCGAAGCTAATTTATTTATGTATTTACATGCTAACATACTTAGACACACTTGGATTCAGAAACATCTAGAGGATTCAGTAGAAAATAAAATTGATTAGGAGCTGCAACTCACCAAAGGTAACAAACTGCAAATACGGATATAATTCAAGATCAGGTGTTAGTTTAGAACGGGGGTCAGCAACCCTTGGCTCTGGAGCCACATTATGTATGACAATGGAAAAAGATGGGAGGGAATATATTTTTTGTTTTAATATGGTTTCTGTAGAAGGACAAAAATGACACAAACTTTCCTAGTTGTTAGAAATCCCACTGTTTGTATTAAACATGTTTCACTGATGAGTGTATTTGGCGAACACAGTTTTGTCCTACTAATTTTGGCGGTCCTTAAACACACCATAGTTTCTTTACAATTACAACTTTCTCTGATGCTGCCACACATGATTTATACCACTCCTTAGTCTCATTTTGTCCACCGGACGTTTTATACTGTGCGTGAATGCACAAAAGTGAACTTTGTTGATATTATTGACTTGTGTTGAGTGCTAATTAGGAATATTTGCTCACTGCATGACTGCAAGCTAATCCATGCTAACATGCTATTTAGGCTAGCTGTATGTACATATTGCATCATTATGCCTCGTTTGTAGGTACAAACCCTGTTTCCATATGAGTTGGGAAATTGTGTTAGAAGTAAATATAAACAGAATACAATGATTTGCAAATCCTTTTCAACCCATATTAAGTTGAATATGCTACAAAGACAACATATTTGATGTTCAAACTGACAAACTTTTTTTTTTCAAATAATCATTAACTTTTGAATTTGATGCCAGCAAAACGTGACAAAGAAGTTGGGAAAGGTGGCAATAAATACTGATAAAAGTGAAGAATGCTCAACAAACACTTATTTGGAACATCCCACAGGTGTGCAGGCTAATTGGGAACAGGTGGGTGCCATGATTGGGTATAAAAACAGCTTCCCTGAAATGCCAAGTAATTCACAAACAAGGATGGGGCGAGGGTCACCACTTTGTAAGCAAATTGTCGAACAGTTTTAGAACAAAATTTTTCAAGGAGCTATTGCAAGGAATTGAGGGATTTCAACATCTACGGTCCGTAAAATCTTTAAAAAGTGCAGAAAATCTGGAGAAATCACTGCACATAAGCGATGATATTACGGACTTTTGATCCCTCAGGCGGTACTGCATAAAAAAAACGGCATCAGTGTGTAAAGGATATCACCACATGGGCTCAGGAACACTTAATAAAACCACTGTCAGTAACAACAGGTGGTCCCTACATCTGTAAGTGCAAGTTAAAACTCTACTTTGCAAAGCCAAACCCATTTATCAACAATATCCTGAAACGCCGCCAGCTTGGCTGTGCCCGAGCTCACCTAAGATGGACTGATGCAAAGTGAAAAGGTGTTCTGTGGTCTGACGAGTACACATTTCAAATTATACTTGGAAACAAAGTACGTGGTGTCCTTCAGAACAAAGAGGAAAATAACCATTCAGATTGTTATCGACGCAAAGTTCAAAAGCCCGCATCTGTGATGGTTTTTGGGGTGCATTAGTGCCCAATACATGAATAACTTACACATCTTTGAAGCCACCATTAATGCTGAAAGGTGCATACAGGTTTTGGAGCAACATATGTTGTCATCCAAGCAACGTTATCATGGACGCCCCTGCTTATTTCAGCAAGACAAGTGCTACAACAGCGTGGCTTCGTAAAAAAAGAGTGCGGGTACTTTCCTGGCCCACCTGCAGTCCAGACCTGTCTGCCATCGAAAATGTGTGGCACATTATGAAGCGTAAAATACGATAGTGGAGACCCCGGAATGTTGGATAACTAAAGCTCTACATAAAACAAGAATGGGAAAGAATTCCACTTTCAAAGCTTCAACAATTAGTTTCCTCAGTTCCCAAATGTTTATTGAGTGTTGTTAAAAGAAAAGGTGATGTAATACAGTGGTGAACATGCCCTTTCCCAACTACTTTGGCACATGTTGCAGCCATGAAATTCTAAGTTAATTATTATTTGCAAAAAAAAAATGTAATAGTTTGATTATCAAATATCTTGTTTTTGTAGTGCATTCAATTGAATATGGGTTGAAAAAGATTTGCAAATCATTGTATTCCGTTTATATTTACATCTAACACAATTTCCCAACTCAAATGGAAACGGGGTTTGTATATTTGTGCTCATTTAATTTCCTTTACTTATGTCCTCTGTGTATTTCATTTATCGTTGCATGTCTCATGACACATTATCTGTATGTAATATTGGTTGCATTTCTGATAGTTGTTTTTGTGTCATGTTGTTCCAGACCACAGCAAATGTTACCCAGCTTGCAAAGTTTGTAATAAATCCATTAGAAGAAGACAGCCTGCCGTTTCCATTAACTTAAACACACACATCTATACCTTTGGCCATTCTAAGACAAGACATTTTTAGGAGTTATATTACATTCTGAAAAGTTTTACTAATGTCTTCCATTGTTGTAAAAATGTATAGAATAAATATTATATTTGAACATTTCTGTCAACCAACATTTGTGTCAGCTGACACATAGGTATTTGGATACTAGACTAATAGATATAGTGTAGACACTTATATAATGCGTTGCCTTCACTATACCACTTATATAGGGCTTCTAAGTTTTTGCGGCTCCGGACAGATTATTTTTTTTGTACTTTTGGTCAAATATGGCTCCTTCAACATTTTTGGTTGCCGACCCCTGGTTTAGGCAATGTAAAACAGGTGCAGAGGTACTAACGATGTCATTGCAAAAGTCATGTTATGTTTGGTAGGCTCACTGTCAAATACAACTATCGTTTAAGCTATTTTTGACCAACCTGAATTTAACATCAAAAATCTTGTCAAAGTTCCGTTGACATAATGTAGCGGTCACAGACATACGGTATATTTGTGGAGGGTGGAACTAAAAGTTAATCGGATGACGGAGAATTGTTACTTCCGCACTCTGGTGTATTGTCATTAGGGTAATGGGAAAATAGCAACATTCCACAAACAAAATCTTTTATTTAACAATATTTTTGTATTTCACTGTCTTCCCGTTACACTTTTCCTCTTCCATTTTAACAGTGTTGAATCATCTAATTAAGAATTATTTAAAACATGATATCTTCCAAAGTCATGAGCGCTTTGAGTGTCTAGAAAAGCGCGATATAAATCTAAGTTATTATTATTATTGTTATTATGTGTTAAGCTATAGACACAGAGAGGATATTGTAATGATTTTATGAGACCAACTGTAACAACCATATTGTCACGCTGTTGTCGCATGGTTATGCGTGGATTGTTCTCCCAAGGATCCAGCAGGAACTCCAGAGGCAATGTGCAGGTGAGACTGATTTATTGTCCACAAAATCAGACAGGATACAAACACAAAAGCTTAGCAAAAGGAAAACAAGCATAGGAATCGAAAAAGGTAACGGCGTAACGTGTTGCATGGAATCAAATAAAACAGCCAGACCGACTGTGGCAAAACACAGGAAATAAATAGCTCTCTGATTAGTGCCCGGAAGCAGGTGAGCGTCCCGAACACTAATCAGAGGCAGGTGAAAATAATCAGAAACCACAAACCTAGGGACGCTGAAACAGGAATTGAGGGAATCGAAAATAAACAAACATGTCCCAAGATCAATGGATCATCACACATATTGCTATTTAAAACATATATCCCGTGTTGTCTGACATTATTGGAATTTGCAAAGATTATCCGAACATTTCGGCTATTTTGACTTTTCATAACGTGACTCTGTAGGAGGCTAAATTCTAAATGCTTTTTGTTGGTGTCAAAGCTATCAAATACATTTGTCCCTGGTTGGGCAATTTTGCCAAAATTCGTAATTAGATGATTCAACAATGTTAAAATGGAATGTGAAAAATGAAACGTGAAGACAGTGAATAGTAGAAATATCATATTGTGGCTAACTGTAGCATCTTTGTTGGAGCATGCCACACTATCTAAGAGTCATGCACAGCTAAGGCCATCTTGACATCGTACCGTCCTTAAAGGCCTACTGAAACCCACTACTACCAACCACGCAGTCTGATAGTTTATACATCAATGATGAAATATTAACATTGCAACACATGCCAATACAGCCGGTTTAGTTGACTAAATTGCAATTTTACATTACCTGCGAGGTACCCTGTTGAAAACGTCACGGACAGGAAATATTAGCTCAGCACCAGTTACGGCTAAAAGTTGTCTCTTTTCATCGCATAATTACACAGTAATTTGGACATCTGTGTTGCTGAATCTTTTGCAATTTGTTCAATTAATAATGGAGACTATAAAGAACAATGCTGTTGGTGGAAAGCGGTGGATTGCAGCTGTCTTTAGCACCGAGACACTGCCGGTGTTTCTTTGTTTTCAACACAGAGCAGTCAAGCGAACATGTTTCTCTACGTCAACCAGCATGTTTTTGGATGGGAAAATTGTGATATATATCTTACCGGAGACATCATTGGATTATTCGTCCTCCTGCAGTAGCTGTTTAAAAGGCAGCTGTGAGCTTGGCTCCTCGGCTTCTCTCTGAGACACTGCGTGTTCACCGCAGCCATCCGACCTCGAGGTATGTCTTTACAATCTCACTAAAACAATATTAAAACAATAAGCAGATAAGGGATCTTCCACAATTATCCTAGTAAATGTGTCTAATTACATCTGAAACGCTCACACTGCCGCCACCCGGAGCCGTCGTTTTTTATTTTATTTTATTTATTTTTTGTAGTCCTTCGCTATCAATATCATCATCCAGAATCTGTCATCCTCGCTCAAATTAATGGGGAAATTGTCGTTTTCTCGCTCCGAAAAGCTCTTGCTGCTTGAGGCTCCCATCAAAAACAATGTGAGGACGTGAGGAGCCCTCACCCTTGTGATGTCATCGTCTGCGACTTCCGGTAAAGGCGAGGCTTTTTTATCAGCACCAAAAGTTGCAAACTTTATCGTTGATGTTCTCTACTAAATCCTTTCAGCAAAAATATGGCAATATCGCAAAATGATCAAGTATGACACATAGAATGGACCTGCGATCCCCGTTTAAATAAGAAAATCTCATTTCAGTAGGCCTTTAAAGAGGATTTACGGAAGCAAAACATGGCAAATGATTATTATTTGGATTTAATTTGAACAAATGAAATCAGTTGATCTATTACATTGTCCGCTGACACTCCATCACCTGCATATTTACATGCTAACACACTTTGAGGCAAACTTAATCACGTATTTACATGCTAACTCACTTACAGGTACTTGAAACAGCAACTTCCCCACGGTTCATTACATTATAACGTTAATTAAGAGCGCCTCTTTTTCCAGGGAAAGCCTACTATGCAGTGTGACTGTACACAATGGGAGATGGCCGAGATGCCCTTTGGTTGTTCCGGGTCATCCGGGCTGCAACAATAGGTCTGAACTGGCCTTATCTCTCCTTGTAAAGCTTTGGGATAAGTCCAGGCCTCGTTTTTTTCGGCTCCTGTGGGAGATGTCGTGCTGAATACAAGCAAAAGGAGCGTCTGCTTCTTTGCCCTTGGAAGTAATAAAGAGCAGGTATTAGCATGACGCTCCAACTCACAGCAAATTTATCATTATTTCGTAGTTACTTAAAAGAAGCCCCCGTCGTTTTTCACAAGCGGCATTCCCGACACTGTCCTATTAATCCCAAAGCCGTCAAAGATTATTAAAGGTGCGCTGCTGTGTTTTCAATTATACATGCTTCTGGAAGGAGCATCTGGGGAGATACAAGGTTGGAAAAAGTACCAGAAACATTGTAGCGTGACTCATTATAGCTACTGAAAGCATGTATTATAGGACAATAACCTGATATCAAACAAGGCTTCTTCCTGTGCAAGAAAAAAAAACATATGTATATATTTTTTCAAGACTATTAGGTTAATTCTGTCGGATTTTTGAAATCTGTGTTTTGAAAAAGTACCAGAAATCTGATTTTAGTAACTATTAAAAACAGTCTAATTTTGAAACAACTATCCGACAATTTAGCCATTGAAAGATTTTCTCCAACGTAATGTTCTGGAATGAAAAATTGCGATCGCTATCCGGCGAGATAGCTCGGTTGGTAGAGTGGCTGTGCCAGCAACATGAGGGTTCCAGGTTCGATCCCCTCTCCCGCCACCTTAGTCACTGCGGTTGTGTCCTTGGGCAAGACACTTTACCCACCTGATCCCAGTGCCACCCACACTGGTTTAAATGTAACTTAGACTTAAACTTATTGGGTTTCACTATGTAAAGCGCTTTGAGTCATTAGAGAAAAAGAGCTATATAAATATAATTCACTTCCCTTCACCTTTACCCTATTGACAGACCTTTTAGCTATTGAAAACATTTGTCTGGTATTGGGTTCTGATTGATTGATTGAAACTTGTATTAGTAAATTGCACAGTACAGTACATATTCTGTACAATTGACCACTAAATATAACACCCCAATAAACTTTTCAACTTGTTTAAGTCGGGGTCCATTTTAATCAATTCATGGTAATGAATGGCTGATATTATTAGATTTAGAAAGTTCTTCCTAAAATGTGGTTTTGTCTTTCTGTTCCTCATTATTAGGAAGTTTCGTATTTTCCGGACTATAAGGCGCACTTAAAATCCTCAACAGTGCGCCTTACAAGCCAGTGCGCCTAATGTAAATAATAAGTTTGGTTGAGCTTACCAACCTCGGAACAATTTTATTTGGTACATGGTGGAAAGAAAAGTGTGACTAGTAGATGTCAGTCGAACTAAAGAGATAGGTGTTTATTGCCACTATGATGACAATATGTCTAATATGTTTTCACTTTACACCTGTGAAGTGAAAACCATTTCAGGTGACTGCCTCTTGAAGCTCATCGAGAGAATGCCAAGAGTGTGCAAAGCAGTACTTGTAGCAAAGGGTGGTTATTTTGAAGAAACTAGAATATAAAACATCCATCCATCCATCCATTTTCTACCGCTTATTCCCTTTTTGGGGTCGCGGGGGGCGCTGGCGCCTATCTCAGCTACAATCGGGCGGAAGGCAGGGTACACCCTGGACAAGTCGCCACCTCATCGCAGGGCCAACACAGATAGACAAACAACATTCACACTCACATTCACACACTAGGGCCAATTTTTTTAGTGTTGCCAATCAACCTATCCCCAGGTGCATGTCTTTGGAAGTGGGAGGAAGCCGGAGTACCCGGAGGGAACCCACGCATTCACGGGGAGAACATGCAAACTCCACACAGAAAGATCCCGAGCCTGGATTTGAACCCAAGACTGCAGGAACTTCGTACATGTTTTCAATTATTTCAGTTTTTTTTTTGTTAAGTACAAACCTCAACATTGCGCCTTATAACCCGGTGCGCCTAATGTAAAGAATAAGTTTGGTTGAGCTTACCAACCTCGAAACTATTTTATTTGGTGCATGGTGGAATGAAAAGTGTGACTAGTAGATGGGAGTCAAACATAAGAGATACTGTATGTGTTTATTGCCACTATGATGGCAATATGTCTAATATGTTTTCACTTTACACCTGTGAAGTGAAAACCATTTCAGGTGACTGCCTCTTGAAGCTCATCGAGAGAATGCCAAGAGTGTGCAAAGCAGTACTTGCAGCAAAGGGTGGTTATTTTGAAGAAACTAGACTATAATACATGTTTTCAATTATTTCAGTTTTTTTTTTTGTTAAGTACATAACTGAACATTGCGCCTTATAACCCGGTGCGCCTAGTGTAAAGAATAAGTTTGGTTGAGCTTACCAACCTCGAAACTATTTTATTCGGTACATGGTGGAATGAAAAGTGTGACTAGTAGATGGCAGTCAAACATAAGAGATAGTTGTTTATTGCCACTATGATGGCAATATGTCTAATATGTTTTCATTTCACACCTGTGAAGTAAAAAACATTTCAGGTGACTGCCTCTTGAAGCTCATCGAGAGAATGCCAAGAGTGTGCAAAGCAGTACTTGTAGCAAAAGGTGGCTATTTTGAAGAAACTAGAATATAAAACAAGTTTTCAGTTATATCATCTTTTTTTTGTTAAGTACATAACTCAACAGTGCGCCTTATAACCCGGTGCGCCTAATGTAAAAAATACGTTTGGTTGAGCTTACCGACCTCAAAGCTATTTTATTTGGTACATGGTGGAATGAAAAGTGTGACCAGTAGATGGCAGTCAAACATAAGAGATAAGCATATGTTGCCACTATGTTGGCAATATGTCTAATATGTTTTCACTTCACACCTGTGAAGTGAAAACCATTTCAGGTGACTGCCTCTTGAAGCTCATTGACAGAATGCCAAGAGTGTGCAAAGCAGTACTCGTAGCAAAAGGTGGCTATTTTGAAGAAACTAGAATATAAAACACGTTTTCAGTTATATCAGCTTTTTTTTTGTTAAGTACATAACTTAACAGTGCACCTTATAACCCGGTGCGCCTAATGTAAAGAGTACATTTGGTTGAGCTTACCGACCTCAAATCTATTTTATTTGGTACATGGTGAGATGAAAAGCGTGACCAGTAGATGGCAGTCAAACATAAGAGATAAGCATATATTGCCACTATGTTGGCAATATGTCTAATATGTTTTCACTTCACATCTGTGAAATGAAAACCATTTAGAGCACGTGTAATTTCATTTGGCCCTTGAGGCAATATCTAATTAACATTAGAGCTGGCCCACCGGTATTATACAACTGTGGTGCCGCTGTAACACCGCATTCACCGCTAATACTCATACTTTCCAACCTTCCCGATTTTCTCGGGAGACGCCCGAAGTTCAGTGGCCCTGCCGAAAATCACCCGGGACAACCATTCTTCCGAATTTTTCCCGATTTCCACCAAGACAACGACATTGGGTGAGGGGCCTTAAGGGCATTGCCTTTAGCGTTCTCTACAACCTGTCGTCACATCCGCTTTTCCTCCATATAAATAGCGTGCCGGTCCGGTCACATAGTATTTACGGCTTTTACACACACATAAGTGAATGCAAGTCATACTTGGTCTACAGCCATACAGGTCACACTGAGGATGGCCGTATAAACAACTTTAACACTGTTACAAATATGCGCCAAACTGTGAACCCACACCAAACAAGAATGACAAACACATTTCGGGAGAACATCCGCACCGTGGCACAACATAAACACAACAGAACAAATACCCAGAACCTTGCAGCACTAACTCTTCTGGGGCACTACAATATACACCCACGCTACCACCAAATCCCACTTCCTAGCGCGTTCAATATCCAATGCAAAACTTGTTTTGGGTCTTATTAAAAGGTTAATTTGTTCAACCTTGGCCCGCGGCTTTGTTCAGTTTTAAATTTTGGCCCACTCTGTATTTGAGTTTGACACCCCTGATTTAGAGTGTGCAAGAGTGTGCAAAGCAGTACTCTGAGCAAAGGGTGGCTATTTTGAAGAAACTAGAATGTAAAACATGTTTTCAATTATTTCAGCTTTTTTCTTTTGTTAAGTACTTAACTCCACATGTGTTCATTCAGTTTTGATGCCTTCAGTGAAAATCTACAAAGTAAATAGTCATGAAAATAAAGAACATGCATTGAATAAGAAGGTGTGTACTGTATATTGAATTACACAGAAATACATGTAATTGACTTAAATACTGATACAATTTTAAAAGATGTACTAAAAAGATTTTGTGTTGTGTTTTTTGCGTGAATTTTCTTCCCTTATTATATCCCTTTTTTAATGTATTTCCTATTTTCCAACCCATTGCCACAATCCTGCCTCCCTCTCTGCATGCGGTGCGTCCAACATGTCCGTTGACAGCCCTTAATCCATCCATAATTTATCCTGCCTGAATGCCTGTCGGGAATATTAATTCTTCCCGCCTCCTCCGCCCGGCGCCGTGAATGATTTGGACTATTTGCAGCGACGTCGTGGTGACGCAGTTACATCCGAGGGAAGTTCATTTCTCCCGTCGTTAATGAACGTCTCCGTTCTTGGCGGGAGTAATAAAAACACTATTAGGTAAAATAGCTGTATCATTAAGCTAACTTTGTTAATGTGGCTAGCAGTGGGGCTCAATCAGCAAAAGCCTCACACAAGGGGGGTATGGGGGAGGGTGAAGGGGGGGTTAACCATGCATTAATTATTCTCGATAAATCAATCAGGAAACGTTTGTCACTCGGAACGGAGCGTCTTATTTTCCTTATCATATCATGGCCGACCCGGACTTTTCATAACCAGTAGTTGAATGAGCACTAATAAACTACTTAAACACATGAAAGGCGGCAATGGCGCAACGCGCCATGAAAAAAAAAAAAAAAAAAGTTTGGTCGAGAAGTCATAAAGTAATTGTCAAGTTAATTATGTACCAAGTCAGCTTGGATAAACACTGATAACCAAACAGTGGAGTTATAGAAACCTACTATGGAATTCAATGGAAGATTTTTGGGTACTTTTCCAGCCTGGTTCGAAGAGGGATTTCTAATTAACCAAATAATTCAGGTTTATTTTTTTTAATTTTTTAGCCCAGCACTAGTGATGTCCCGATACCAATATTTTGGTACTGGTACCGACGTTTTTTTGATACTTTTCGGTACATTTCTAAATTAAGGTGACCACAAGATATGTAGAAAACATCGGTGCTAAGAGAAAAGCCCTGCCTCTACTGGAAGTCGTAGTTGATGAGGTGACATGTTGATGGCTCCTCACATATTCACATTGATTTTAATGGGAGCCTCCAACAAAAACAGCTATTCGGACCGAGAAAACGACAATTTCCCCATTAATTTGAGCGAGGACGAAAGATTCGTGTTTGAGGATATTGATAGCGACGGACTAAAAAAAAAAAAAAAAAAAAAAAGCAATTGCATTGAGACGGATTCAGATGTTTTTAGACACATTTACTAGGATAATTCTGGGAAATCCCTTATCTTTCTATTGTGTTGCTAGTGTCTTAGTGAGTTTAACAGTACCTGATAGTCGGAAGTGTACGTCCACGGCCGGGTGTTGACCCGCTGTCTCAGGGAAGTCAATGGCAGCTGTAAGGACGGCACAAGCTCAGCTGATATCTGATAAAAAGCGACCTTTTAACCACAATTTTCTCACCGAAACCTGCTGGTTGACATTCGGTTGGGATCCATGTCCGCTCTGTTCCATAGTAAAGTTTCACGTCCATGAATTTTAAACAAGGAATCACCGTGTGTTTGTGTGGCTAAGGGCTAAAGCTTCCCAACTCCGTCTTTCTACTTTGACTCCTCCAATATTAATTGAACAAATTGCAAAATATTCAGCAACACAGATCTCCAAAATACTGTGTAATTATGCCGTTAAAGTAGACGACTTTTAGCTGTGTGTGTGCGCAGCGCTCATATTCCTAACAGCCCGTGAAGTCACGCGTACGCGTCATCATTACGGGACGTTTTCAAGAAAAAACTCCCGGGAAATTTAAAATTGCAATTTAGTAAACTAAAAAGGCCGTATTGTCATGTGTTGCAATGTTAATATTTCATCGTTGATATATAAACTATCAGACCGCTTGGTGGGTAGTAGTGGGTTTAAGTAGGCCTTTAAACACATGTTTATTATTGCAAGTATGTCCTTAAATAAAATAATGAACATACAAGACAACTTGCTTATATTAGTAAGTAAGCAAACAAAGACTCCCAATTAGACTGCTGACATATGTAGTAATATATTGTGTCATTTGTGGGGCGTGGGGCGGTATTGCTCGGTTGGTAGAGCGGCCGTGCCAGCAACTTGAGGGTTGCAGGTTCGATCCCCGCTTCCGCCATCCTAGTCACTGCCGTTGTGTCCTTGGGCAAGACACTTTACCCACCTGCTCCCAGTGCCACCCACACTGGTTTAAATGTAAAAATTAGATATTGGGTTTCACTATGTAAAGCGCTTTGAGTCATTAGAGAAAAAGTGCTATATAAATATAATTCACTTCATTTTTCATTCTATTATTTTGTGAAGTGAAGTTAATTATATTTATATAGCACTTTTCTCAAGTGACTCAAAGCACTTTACATTGTGAAACCCAACATTGAAGTTACTTTTATTTTTTTTATTTTTTTATTTTTTCAGCCAGTGTGGGTGGCACTGGGAGCAGGCGGGTAAAGTGTCTTAGTGTCTTGCCCCAGGACACAACGGCAGTGACTAAGATGGCGGAAGCGGGGATCCAACCTGCAACCCTGAAGTTGCTGGCACAGCCGCTCTATCAACCGAGCTTTACCGCCCATATTGTATATTGCATTAAACCAAAATAGGTGTAATTGACTTGAATACCGATACAATTTTAAAGGATGTAATAAAAAGATGTTGTCAAAATTACTAAGGAAAAGTGGTAGAAAATGAATTATTAATCTACTTGTTCATTTACTGTTAATATCTGCTTACATTCTCTTTTCACATGTTCTATCTACACTTCTGTTAAAATGTAATAATCACTTATTCTTCTGTTGTTTGGATGCTTTACATTAGTTTTTGAATATACCACAAATTTGGGTATCAATCCGATTCCTAGTTATTACAGGATCATACATTGGTCATATTCATATTTCCTGAGTTAACAAACATAATAGGAATTTTACAGTACTTTTCAGAGTCGGTATAGTACCGAATATGATTCATTAGTATTGTGGTACTATACTAATACCGTACAACTGTACCCAGCAGTAACACATCTTTTTCAATGGAAAAATTATTACATAATTGTCAGTACTCGAAAATTAATCGGACATACCTAAATGGATGTTTTTAATTGCTATTAAGTCACTCTATAAAACCGCAACGTATTTCATTGTTTTCATCCCAAAGCGTGATGTCTACCAGTATCGTCTGGACATTTTTTTCGAGTGCCAATAAAACTAGAATAGAATAGAATAGAATAGAAAGTACTTTATTGATCCCTGGGGGAAATTCAGCAACTAGTTGGAATGTTTTTAAATAGTTTTTTAAAAACTCACCAATAGCATAACGCATTGGGAATATGTTCATGAAAAGTGATGCCTGTTTTATAGCCAAATTGCTTGTTAATCCCGAGTTATCTTAATTTCGGACCATGAATTGATTAGCAAGGACCCCGATTTAGACAAGTTGAAAAACATATTCGGGTGTTACCAATTAGTGGTCAATTGTACGGAATGTGTACTGTACTGTGCAATCTACTAATCCAATTTTCAATCAGTCAAACAAAAACCCTGTACAAATGTTTTGAATAGTGTTTAAATCACTCCACAACAAAAAAACAGTGTACATAGTTTGGGATTTTACTTCCTAAAGCAATAAAAAGTGTTGCAAGTTTTGATTGCCAGCAAAAAGTTCCCCAATTCCGATGCACGTTTATACTCACTCTTTACACTATTTCAAAATCTCTTTTGTAATACTTTCATTTTTCTAAATGACGGATAATTTTTTTTTTATTCAGCTTTAAATTTGTTGCACTACTTCTGTTTAATGTATTACAGCATTCACAATTCTACTAGCTTTTATTTCAATTGCTCAATATTTCAGGGAACATTAGTTTTTCAAGACTTCCATTAAAATGCTTTAAAAAGCACTATAATGTGCCAGGATTATTAATTTAGGTCTTACAATTAGTGCTGTTAAAGGTTTGACTTTTTAAAATCAGATGATTCACAATTAATGTAATTAGGCAATTAATGGCAGCAAATCCCTTGTTTGCATGATTTCAAATAACTTTGAAAAACAGAATCCAATATGTTCATACTATTACAATTTTATTATAAGAATGTCTGACAAGAACATTTGTGCGACGATCTGTCACTCCACTTCCGTCTGTGTTTCCTTGTGTTGTCTTTATTTTCTGTCAGCGCTGATATTTGATTTCCATTTTCTGCATGTCTCCTCTGAGTGCTCGTTTCCCTCACCTGTCCCTGATTGGCAGCCCGGCACACCTGGTTGCAGTTGCCAATCAGGCTGCTATTTAAGCCTGCCTCGCCTGCTCCTCAGTGCTCGAGGACTGTTACTATGTTTTGCACCTCTGCATGCATGACAGTCCTCTCCTTATATATGAGTGTTAAAGGGGAACATTATCACCAGACCTATGTAAGCGTTAATATATACCTTGATGTTGCAGAAAAAAGACCATATATTTTTTCAACCGATTTCCGAACTCTAAATGGGTGAATTTTGGCGAATTAAACGCCTTTCTGTTTATGCCTCTCTGAGCGACGACGTCAGAACGTGACGTCACATCGGTACTCAACGCCATTTTTCCCTACACATCAGACGCATCGAGTCAAATCAGCTGTTATTTTCCGTTTTTTCGACTGTTTTCCGGAACCTTGGAGACATCATGCCTCGTCGGTGTGTTGTCGGAGGGTGTAACAACACGATCAGGGACGGATTCTAGTTGATTTACGTGGAATGTGCATCGATTAGCACAGCATGCTAATGGATGCTAACATGCTATTTAAGCTGGCTGTGTGTACCTATTGCAGCATTGTGCCTCATTTGTAGCTATATTTACATCTACCCTTTCCCTCCATCCACATTTAATGCCAAACCAACACTTAGCAATCGACGGATTTAAGTTGCTCCAGTGTCAAGAGATGCAAAAGTTCCCCGTTTGGTTTATACCGGCGATGCTACGACAGAGATGGCACAGAGATGACAAGAATGTCTGGATATCATGCGACACTCAAAGCAGATGCATTCCCAACGATAAAGTCAACGAAATCACAAAGGTGAGTGTTGTTGATGTTATTGACTTATGTGCTAATCAGACATATTTGGTTGCGGCATGATTGCCAGCTAATCAATGCTAACATGCTATTTAGGCTACCTGCATGTACATTTGAAACTATATTTACATCCAGCGTTTCCTTCCACTAACATTTAATGCAAAACAAACACCAATCGACAGATTTAAGTTGATCCAGTGTCAATGCTTAAGTCCTGATCGGTTGGTCTGCACATTTTACCGGCGATGCTAACGCAAAGATGGCCGAATAGGGTCAATAGCTATTCGCTCAATAGCTTCAGTTCCTTCTTCAATTTTGTTTTCGCTATTTGCCTCCATACCCCAACCATCTGTTTTAATACATGCGTAATCTGTTGAATCGCTTAAGCCACTGAAATCCGAGTCTGAATCCAAGCTAATGTCGCTATATCTTGCTGTGCTATTCGCCATTGTTTGTATTGGCATCGCTATGTGACGTCACAGGGAAATGGACAGTGGCTTAAGCAAATAGCGAAAATCAAGCACTTTAAAGGTTTTTTTAGGGATATTCCGGAACGGGTAAAATTTAGAAAAAAAATTTGAAAAATAAAGTAAGCCACTGGGAACTGATTTTTATTGGTTTAACCCTTCTGAAATTGTTATAATGTTCCTCTTTAAACAACTCTTACCTGCATTTCAATCTCCTGGTTCCTGCATCTTGGGTTCACAACTACTGCAGCCATTTGGGTTCCTGACAATTTGTTGTAGTTGAATGCACGTCATTTATTTGCCCAACAGTACTATCTCTAATCCTATCTAGGTTTATTTTGAAGTGAAATTTGCCAGCAAGCACGCCAAGCAGATTCATCTTTGCACTTACTGAAGAAAAGACCTGGTCAATGATCATATACCGCCTTTCCAGGAACCATCAATGCATCAAACCATCGTTAGGGGGTAAAGGAGCAAAATGTATTGCGTGATCTTTAATCTGCATTCATACAATCTTAATACAATATTTATATTTGATACATTTGCGTACGTTAACGTGTCAGCTTTCAGTAGAATAAAATTGAATTAATTTTCATTTTTTGTTCATAGGTCATTATAGTAAACACAACTTTAAGTGCCATCCTTCAGTGCAATAGAACTAAAAATACCTAAAATATAAATAAAAACAGACACACACTCCAACACATTCAAAAATATTGCATGTAACCATATTTTAAGACGTTATTAACAAGAGAACAGAAACAGAATTGCACTGTATTTTTTAGAGGAATTAGGCATAATTAAAATGTTTAACATCTGCTGCTTAATTCAAATTTGTATTTGTTAATATCAAAAGTGAATACCTTAAGTCATTCTCAAACTGCGGTGAGCGTGCTCCAGCTAGTAGTACGCCAAATAATCGTTTAATTAAATTAGATTAATTTCATTTGAGTCTTGATTTAAGTACTGTGTTTTATTATCTTCTATTTGAACACTGTGTTATTGTTCAAACTAATATTACAGTGGCCAAACACATTGAATATACTTGTTGAATAAAACATATGCCCTTTTTTTAATGAATACTTAGTCCTACTACGCTATTGTATTTTAATGTTTTTAATTATGGGGGTACTTGGAGAGCCAAGTGTTTTCGCCCCAAAAAGAATCACTGCCTTAAAGGGGAACTGCACTTTTTTTTTTTCTTTTTACAATCATTATGAAAGACATGACAATGAATGTTATTTTTTTCTATTTTGATATTAAACAAATTCAGTCAAAAGTCCGCTTACAAAGTTTTTTGGAGCCGTTCAATTCAAAACATTGTAACACCTCCATTAAGGTTTTATATACATGATGTGAATATGGAATGTTGTAAGGGGCACATTTATAATAACATTTAACATTTACGTATTTTGATTAGAGATATCCGATAATGGCTTTTTTGCCGATATCCGATATCCCGATATCGTCCAACTCTTAATTACCGATTCCGATATCAACCGATACCGATATATACAGTCGTGGAATCAACACATTATTATGCCTAAGTTTGTTGTGATGCCCCGCTGGATGCATTAAACAGTGCAACAAGGTTTTCCAAAACAAATCAACTGAAATTATGGTAACCATATTTATTATCGAAGTCACAAAGTGCATTATTTTTTTTAACATGCCTCAAAACAGCAACTTGGAATTTAGGACATGCTCTCCCTGAGAGCGCATGGGGAGGTTGAGGTGGGCGTGGTTGGGGTGGGTATGGGGTAGCGGGGGTGTATATTGTAGCTTCCCGGAAGAGTAGGTGCTGCAAGGGGTTCTGGGTATTTGTTGTGTTGTGTTTATGTTGTGTTACGGTGCAAATGTTCTCCAGAAATATGTTTTTCATTCTTGTTTGGTGTGGGTTCACAGTGTGACGAATATTTGTAAAAGTGTTAAAGTTGTTTATCCGGCCACCCTCGGTGTGACCTGTATGGCTGTTAATCAAGTATACCTTTCATTCACCTGTGTGGGAAAAGCCTTAAATAGTTTGTGACTGGGCCAGTACGCAAAGCAAGTGACTTGAAGGTTTATTGGCGCTCTGTACTTCTCCCTACATCCGTGTACCAATCCGTACAGCTGCGTTTTAAAAAGTCATACATTTTATTTATTGAAACCGATACTGATAATTTCCGAAATTACTTTTTAAAGCATTTATCAGCGGATAATATCTCTAGTAAGTAAATATGGAATGTCATATGGGGGAACATTTTTAATAACATTTAATTTTTACGTATTTTGATCATTTTAAGCATTAATTTCAAAAACGCATCACGTTTCATTTTCCATTTCTTTATCACTGATTACTCACTGAAGACTTCATGAGCGCCAACAAACATAACAACACATCACTTACTGTACAATGTCTGCTGTCATTGGGAGGCCGACTGCTCGGATGTTCATATATTGCCATTTAAATGAAACATGTCTCATAATCCTCGCGAAGAAACAGGTTCGGGGGGCAAGAGAACGTGTCGTTCTCGCCAGTTCCAGGTTCTAAAATCGGTGTCCAAGTGTCCCATCATGTCGGATTACCTACCCAGACCTCTCATGTCACTGGTAAGAGACATGATTTATGTTCTAGAATAAACTTAAAGGGAGCAAGGAAGTGAGGAAATAGATGACCACTCGATGATATAAACATTGAAGTGATTATGTCGCCTCTGTAAATAGTTGCTCTGTATTAGCGCTTATAATAACAATATCATAAGTACTTGGTTAATAAACAACTCACGAAATGTAAATGGAGTATTGTTGCCGCTTTTTGATTGGTTATTTATAGAGATGTCCAATAATATCAGACTGCCGATATTAACGGCTGATAAATGCTTTAAAATATAATATAAGAAATTATCACTGTCGGTTTCAAAATTATCGGTATCGGTTTCAAAAAAGAAAATGTATTACTTTTTAAAACGCCGCCGTGTACATGGACGTAGGGACAAGTACAGAGTGTCAATAAACCTTAAAGGCACGGCCTTTGCGTGCCGGCCCAGTCACATAATATCAACGGCCTTTCACACATACAAGTGGATGCAAGGCATACTTGGTCAACAGCCTTACAGGTCACACTGAGAGTGGCCGTATAAACAACTTTAACGCTGTTACAAATATGGGCCAGAGTGTGAACCCACACCAAACCATAATGACAAACACATTTCGGGAGAACATCCGCACCGTAACGCAACATAAACAGAACAAATACGCATAAACCTTTGCAGCACTAACTCTTCCGGGACGCTACAATATACACACCCCGCTACCCCAGCCAACCCCCCCCCCCCCCACACCCCACACACACACCTCAACACTGCCCCCCCCCCCAACCACGCCCACCTCAACCTCATTCTCTCTCAGGGAGAGCATGTTCCAAATTCCAAGCTGCTGTTTTGAGGCATGTTAAAAAAAACTATGCACTTTGTGACTTCAATAATAAATATGGCAGTGCCATGTTGGCATTTTTTTCCATAACCAGAGTTGATTTATTTTGGAAAGCAGTGTTACATTGTTTAATGCATCCAGCGAGGCATCACAACAAAATTAGGCATAATAATGTGTTGATTCCACGACTGTATATATCGGTATCGCTAATTAAAAGTTGGACGATATCGGAATATCGGATATCGGCAGAAAAGCCATTATCGGACATTTCTAGTTATGTACCAGAATTTTGGGGCGGAATAGAGGAACTCCCATTGGCTTCGTTGCAAGGGGACATTTATTTACGTTTATTTAATATTTAAGAATTAATTTTAAAAATTGTAGGTCTAAATGACTTTCATAATAATTATGAACGACAGGGAAAATCCCCCCCCCCCCCACAAAAAAGTGCAATTCCCCTTTAAGTGATCCCTGGTCCCCCTGGCAACGCTAAAGATGCTATCTTATCACTAAGAGGCCTGCGCCTGCCACACAATGCTTGTTTTATTTTAAGCCTTGTTGCTACATAAGGCAGGCAATGCCAGCTATTCCGTGCAGAGCATCATCAAAGTGGTGCACGCTGGCCAGCATGTGATGTTCTAACCTACTCGGGTTGCGGTATGAAAGCATGCTTCGGTGGCTGGCCGCCTCTCCTTGACCCTCCCCAACACCCACCATCCCCTCATCACCCCTCTCTGACTGTAAGGAGATCGCAGTTCAGTTGTAATGATGTCATGACGCATGCGGTTAGTGTAAAAGTTGGAAGCTTTTATTGCTGCAATTATGCATGATCTCGATGGCATTCATTCACACATCAAATACATTACTTATTGAGTATCACAGGGACTGTGTTTGTGGTATTTTTTGGCACTTTTTAATCAAAAATAATAAATACAATGAAATTGTTCCGTGGTTAATCTGTGGTCATATAGCTATCAAGTAACATTATTATGGACAATGACAATAAAACTGTAACTTTTTGTTACCTAGTGCTAACGAGTTATGATGCTGCGGAAATTTGGACTGATTTCCCATTTCACGACAGTGAATGCAAGTTTAAAGGACTACTGAAATGAGATTTTCTTATTTAAACGGGGATAGCAGGTCCATTCTATGTGTCATACTTGATCATTTCGCGATATTGCCATATTTTGGCTGGAAGGATTTAGTAGAGAACATCCACGATAAAGTTCGCAACTTTCGGTGCTAAGAGAAAAGCCCTGCCACTACCGGAAGTCGCAGACGATGACGCCACAAGTGTGATGGCTCCTCACATATTCACATTGTTTTTAATGGGAGCCTCCAACAAAAAGTGCTATTCGGGCCGAGAAAACGACAATTTCCCCATTAATTTGAGCGAGGATGAAATATTCATGTTTGAGGATATTGATAGCGACGGACTAGAAAAAAAAAATTAAAAAAAAAAAAACGCGATTGCATTGGGACAGATTCCGTTGTTTTTAGACACATTTACTAGGTTAATTCTGGGAAATTCCTTATCTTTCTATTGTGTTGCTAATGTTTTAGTGAGTTTAACAGTACCTGATAGACGGAGGCGTGTCTCCACGGGTGTCTTGATGCCAATGTCTCAGGGGAGTCGATGGCAGCTATGGACGGCCCAAGCTCAGCTTTTCCCCGGTAAGAACTAACTTTTTAACCACAATTTTCTCACCGAAACCTGCTGGTTGACATGTGGTTGGGATCCATGTTCTCTTGACCGCGCTCTGATCCATAGGAAAGTTTCACCTCCAGGAATTTTGAGCAAGGAATCACCGTGTGTTTGTGTGGCTAAAGGCGAAAGCTTCCCAACTCCATCTTTCTACTGTGACTTCTCCATTATTAATTGAACAAATTGCAAAAGATTCAGCAACACAGATGTCCAAAATACTGTGTAATTATGCCCTTAAAGCAGACAATCATTTAGCTGTGTGTGTGCACAGTGCTCATACTTCCTAAAAACTTGTGACGTCTTGCGTACACGTCATCATTACACAACGTTTAGAAGACAAAACTCCCGGGAAATTTAAAATTGTAATTTAGCAAACTAAAAAGGCCGTGTTGGCATGTGTTGCAATGTCAGACTGCTTGGTGGGCAGTAGTGGGTTCCAGTACGCCTTTAAACACAAGTTAAGCAAAAATAATTTGCTATGTAAAAAATGTACAAACCCCAAAAGTGAAGTTTGGCACGTTGTGTAAATCGTAAACAAAAGCAGAATACAATGATTTGCAAATCCTTTTTAACCTATATTTGATTGAATGGACTGCAACGACAAGAGGTTTAATGTTCGAATTAGAAAACCTAATTTTTTTGCAAACTTTAGCTCATTTTGAATTTGATGCCTGCAACATGTTTAAAAAAAGCTGGCACAAATGGCAAAAAAGACTGAGAAAGTTGAGGAATGCTCATCAAACACCTATTTGGAACATCCCACAGGTGAACAGGCTAATTGGGAACAGGTGGGTGCCATGATTGGGTATAAAAGCAGCTTCCATGAAATGCTCAGTCATTCACAAACAAGGATGGGGCGAGCGTCACCACTTTGGGAACAAATGCTTGATCAAATTGTCAAACAGTTCAAGAACAACATTTCTCAATGAATTTAGAGATTTCACCATCTACGGTCCGTAATATCATCAAAACGTTCAGAGAATCTTTAGCAATCACTGCATCTAAGCGATTATATTACAGACTTTGGATCCCTCAGGCGGTACTGTATCAAAAAGCGACATCAGTGTGTAAAGGATATCACCACATGGGCTCAGGAACACTTCAGAAAACCACTGTCAGTAACTACAGTTGGTCGCTACATCTGAAAGTGATAGTTGATACTCTACTATGCAAGGTGAAAGCCATTTATCAACAACATCCAGAAACGCCGCCATCTTCGCTGGGTCCTAGCTGATGCAAAGCTAAAAAGTGTTTTGTGGTCTGACAAGTCCACATTTCAAATTATTTTTGGAAACGGACGTTGTGTCCTCTTGATCAAAGAGGAAAAGAACCATTCGGTTTGTTTTAGGGGCAAAGTTCAAAAGCCAGCATCCGTGATGGTATGGGGGTGCATTAGTGCCCAATGTATGGGTAACTTACACATCTGTGAAGGCACCATTAAGGCTGAAAGGCACACACAGGTTTTGGAGCAACAGCTGTTGCTATCCAAGCAACGCTATGAAAACGTGTGGCACAATATGAAGTCTAAAATACCACAGAGACCTCGGACTGTTGAACGACTTAAGCTGTACATCAAGCAATAATGAAATCGACTTCTCCCCATTGATTGATTGATTGATTGATTGAAACTTTTATTAGTAGATTGCACAGTACAGTACATGTTCCGTACAATTGACCACTAAATGCTAACACCCGAATAAGTATTTCAAATTGTTTAAGTCAGGGTCCACGTTAATCACTTCATGGTAGTAGCTAGTAACAATAGCTTATATTTACACATTGATATTTCAAAAGCATATTGACTAATTCCAAATATTAAGACAATTCACGCAAATAAAAAAAACTAACACAAGCTTCATTGTGTTAGTAGCGGCTAGTAATGGAGCATGTTGAACCTCAAAGATTTATTCAGATTCCAAGATCTCTCATAATCAACTTTCCCGCAAGTGTAAAATGAAGTTAACGCTTATCTATATGATGCGGCGCACCTCCCACCTAACCCTCTTTTTTCCCATACGGTCATACAGCGTGAAGACTTGGGATTGCTGCCAAAAAAAGCATAACCCACATTCACGGACAACGGCCGAAACAAAATACTGCAAGCTGCCGTTATGCTGCTTGGCTAGTTTGGGATTTCTAGACTTAAACCTCGATCTAGACAAACTTTATTGGACTACAAGGTCAATTGTTGCAATGCACATGTGTGCACCTGTAGTCAACTTAAACCTACAGATGTTCTATGCAGTAGTAGTAGTAGTATTTGCATTCCAAGATTGCATTCCCACTCAAAGATTTAATCCCCCTACTTGTGTTGCATGCGTGTGTTTGTGTGCATTATTTTCCAGTTTTCGCTTCCGCTTCTTTCATGGCAGATTAGCTTATAATGCAAGCTTTAAAGATTAATAGGGGCCTGGCAACCAAATATCAACTTTTATTTTTGTGCGCACAACAATATTTTTGCGCATTAGTGACTCAAAATTAAGAATGATCGATTGATTCATTCAATAAATGTTAAAGGCCTACTGAAACCCACTACTACCCACCACGCAGTCTGATAGTTTATACATCAATGATGAAATATTAACATTGCAACACATGCCAATACGGCCTTTTTAGTTTACTGAATTTGCAATTTTAAATTTCTCACAAATTTATTCTTGAAAACGTAGCAGAATGATGACACGTACGCGTGCCGTCACAGACTGTCAGGAAATATTAGCACTGCACCAAACACGGCTAAAAGTCATCTCTGTTCATGGCGTAATTACACAGTATTTTGGACATCTGTGTTGCTGAATATTTTGCAATTTGTTCATTTAATAATGGAGACTATAAAGAACAATGCTGTTGGTGGAAAGCGGTGGATTGCAGCTGTCTTCAGCACCGAGACACAGCCGGTGTTTCTTTGTTTGTTGTGAAGCTTTAACACAGAGTGGTCAAGCAAAAATGTTTTTCTACTGTACGTCAACCAGCATGTTTTTGGATGGGGAAATTGTGATATATATCTTACCGGAGAAAACATTGTATTATTCGTCGTCCTGCAGCAGCTGTTTAAAAGGCAGCTCTGAGCTTGGCTCCTCGGCTTCTCTCTGAGACACTGCCGTTCACCGCAGCCATCCGACCTCGAGGTATGTCTTTACAATATTTAAAATCTCGCCAAAACACTATTAAAACAATAAGCAGATAAGGGATCCTCCAGAATTATCCTAGTAAATGTGTCCAAAAAAATCTGAATCGCTCACAATGCAATCGCCCTGTTTTTTTTTTAACTTAATTTATTTCTATTTTTTTTCTAGTCCTTCGCTATCAATATCCTCAGCCACAAATATTTTATCCTCGCTCAAATTAATGGGGAAATTGTCGTTTTCTTGGTCTGAATAGCTCTTTTTGTTGGAGGCTCCCATTATAAACAATGTGAGGATGTGAGGAGCCCTTACACGGGTGAAGTCATCGTCTGCGACTTCCGGTACATTAGCGACCAAAAGTTGCGAACTTTATCGACAATGTTCTCTACTAAATCCTTTCAGCAAAAATATGGCAATATCTCGAAATGATCAAGTATGACACATAGAATGGACCTGCTATCCCTGTTTAAATAAGAAAATCTAATTTCAGTAGGCCTTTAAATTGTGGACTATATTATATGCTTATCATATATATATATATATATATATATATATATATATATATATATATATATATATATATATATATATGTATATATATATGTATGTATAAAACATAGCTCAATATCTATCCCCTAAAACAAAATTGGTATGAAGTCAACTCAATTATAAAAGAGTTGCGAAAAATGTAAAACTTGATAAAAAAAAAAAATAGAATAGCCACAATTCTAGAAAGTGTGTGAATGTGAGTATGATTCTTGTCGTTCTATCTGTGTTGGCCCTGTGATGAGGTGGCGACTTGTCCAGCGTGTACCCCGCCTTCCGCCCGATTGTAGCTGAAATAGGCGCCAGCGCCCCCCGCGACCCCAAAAGGGAATGAGCGGTAGAAAAAGGGATGGATGGATAGAAGGAAATAAAACGTTTAAAATGACCCAGGACCCAGGAACAGGTGTGAGGGCCAGTGTTCAGTGGCAGACAATGGGAGCACACAGGAAGTGGAAACTACAAATAAGAGCACTGGAATAGAAATAATACCAAAAAATGAACATAATAACTAACAACCCAATACTGTCATGCAGGGTCAGGACAGTCAAACCATCATTTTTTTTGTTTATTTTTTATTAAAATGTTAATATGGATAAATCATGATTGATTACTTGCTTGCATAATTCAAAAGAACTTGAAGGGGCCTTTTCATGCAAAAACAACTCTTCTAACCTATTGGTACCTGCTGTTGTGTATTTGGGATCTACAAAAGTCGTGAGAATTCAATTTCAAACTGTGCGCCCATATTTATAGAACAATGTAGCCTTCCTTCAGACTGTACTTCTTCCAAACGAGCCGTTTTTCACTGGGTGACGTCAGCGAATTATCCATATATGGTAGGGATTTACTGCGATGAGGTGGCGACTTGTCCGTGGTGTACCCTGCCTTCCACCCGATTGTAGCTGAGATGAGCATCAGCGCCCCCGCGACCCCAAAGGGAATAAGCGGTAGGAAATGGATGGATGGATGGATGGATGGTAAGGATTTACCCAAAGAGCCTTGCGCGAGTCCACGATTGTATTCCACGCTGTAGTCAATAAGCTCTTTTTACGCTATCTTCTTGTGGGGCAGACTGGCTCGTACATGCACATGCATCATCCACTGTTGCCATTTCTAATACAAAGTAGCGTCTAGGTCTGTGGAGAGGCGGAGCCGGCACTCGGACAGAGAGGCAAGGCAAGATGGCGGCGGGGAAGGGGAGCGAGCAGCAGGGCGGGGCCCGCCGGGAGCGACGCCACAATCAAGATCAGGTGCGTGGATCGCGCAACTGGGGAGAATTTAGTCTTCCACTTTCACTGTTTAAAAGGGCGACAGCTGTGAACGTCGGGGAGAGAGGCGGAGAGACTCAAAGGAGCCAGAGGGAAGCTGATGCGGAGCAAGAGAGGAAGAGAGCCAGAGGCAGACGACGAGCGAGCGGAGAAGAGGAGCTGAAAAGCGACCTTGACCAAGGTTTTTATTTGGAAAAAATAAACAAAGTCACAACCCTGTTCCACGATGTCCCTATTTGTTGGTCCATAGAACCCGCACGACAGCAAGAGTCCGTCACAAGGTCTAAATAGGGTTGACCCGATACCAATATTTTGTTACCGGTACCAAAATGTATTTGGATACTATTCAATAATTTTCTAAATAAAAGCGATCACAAAAAATTGCATTCTTGGCTTTATTTTAACAAAAGATCTCAAGCATACATTTGTTTCTTTTTGCAATCAAAAAACAATTTTGTCCTTAAATAAAATAGTGAACATAGTAGACAACTTTACTTTTATTAGTAAGTAAACAGACAAATGCTCCTAATTAGTCTGCTGACATATGCAGTAACATATTGTGTCATTTATAATTTTATTATTTTGTTAAAATTATAAAGGGCAAGCTGTAAGAATGGCTTATTATTCCACTTGCTTTGGATGATACCACAAATTTAGGTATCGATCCAATACCAAGTCGTTATAGGATCATACATGTGTCCAGGGATGTATTTACTGAGTTTATAAACATAGTATGAATAAAAAGAAAATTAAAAAAGATTTTGTGGCGATAAAAAATATAAATGTAATCATAGTCGTATCGACTGGATACCCTATTTTACTTGGTATCATTAGAGTGGATGTCAGGTGGAGATCCACCCATGGCATTTGTAAGTACTCAGTGATTGTGCGATGCCGAACATGCTCCTCTGCTCCTAAACCCAGCAATGTCATGACGTGATGGCGCGCCGTCATGCCCGTTGGGAACCGGTACTTTACAGAGTATAGTACGGTTCTTGATTCATTATTACAGCAACACTATACTAGTACAACCCTAATATTAACTTATCCAGTATCTTTCAGTAGGGTTTATATGGAGGTGCTAAAAACTACTACATGGCTAACGGGGAGAAGACACAGTCAAAGTGGAGGCACGTAAATAAGACCACTCACAAAATGGCACATCCTGAAAAGACGGTCAGAAAAGAGCTCAAAGGCTGTCTTTAAAACATAATCAATGTAACATTTCAACCAAAGAACCACTAGTATATGTTATGGAAGCGTTTCAAATGTAACAAAAATATACATTCATAGTATGACCCCTTTTAAAAAGACTCCTATATTTTCACACACTTGCAAAGTTATTGTCAGATTGTCATACACAAACATTTTTTTTAAATATTTTACTTGAATACATGTAAGTTATTTGCTCAAAACCTAAAAAAAAAAGTAAAAGTATCATCTTAAATGTATTTTGCAGAGACATTTGCCAATCGGGGGCTTCATGGTGGCAGAGGGGTTAGTGCATCTGCCTCACAATACGAAGGTCCTGCAGTCCTGGGATCTTTCTGTGTGGAGTTTGCATGTTCTCCCCGTGAATGCGTGGGTTCCCTCCCGGTACTCCGGCTTCCTCCCACTTCCAAAGACATGCACCTGGGGATAGGTTGATTGGCAACACTAAATTGGCCCTAGTGTGTGAATGTGAGTGTGAATGTTGTCTGTCTATCTGTGTTGGCCCTGCGATGAGGTGGCGACTTGTCCAGGGTGTACCCCGCCTTCCGCCCGATTGTAGCTGAGATAGGCGCCAGCGCCCCCGTGACCCCAAAAAGGGAATAAGCGGTAGAAAATGGATGGATGGATTTGCCAATTGGACTCACCCAACTAATCTTTGTACTGACGTATGCAATGACCAGGAATTGTTTCTGTTTTGTTTTTTTTTTACGCCAGATGCCCTTCTGATCCAGTCCTGGCCTGGAATCAAACCTATGCCTTCTGTCATGAAAGGCAGACATGTTTACATTCACACCACCAGGGATCGAGGCTTTTTCTAAAAAGTAATAAACTGAAAATAAGTTAACTACAAGCTTTATTTAAAGAGAATAATACGATTAGGTATTTTAAAATGATATTATAATATTGATGATATTATTACAATATTGATGATATTATTATTTTACAATGTTTTATTACAACAGGTCCTGTTTTAATAAAACATATGACATTTAATTGTATTTTAGTACATATAGATAGGTAAAATAATAGGCTAAAAATCACACATTTAAGATTTGCATATGTTACTGCAGAAAGTGCACACAGAATATTAATAACTGACAAAATCTGGTCCGCCTCTACTTTATACGACATGAAGTGGATTCTTTTTGAGAGACTCTCATCAGTTAGTAAATAAAAGGCATGATCTCAAACGCTGGGTCATCAGTTTTCATGGCTTTAGGAGGTTCTCAACTCGTTAGCTCTACTTTCTCCTCGGAGTTCAAGCGTCTGCGGGACTTTTCACTGGCAGCAAAAGAACATTTGAACCCTTTTCCAAGGCTGCCGGCACACGCCAGCTTGCACGCTTCCCCAAAGTTTTGACCGCCATCGTCTCAGTAATTATTCCCAAAGAACATCACACATGCATAAAGTTTTTTTGGAATTGCTGGAGTTTGTATGAATAATATAAATTTGTTTTGATTTTATCCAAAGAGTGTTATGTTTCTGTTATTTCATATATTTTTGTATAATCTATTTGCAATTAATTTCACAATGTAAAATTTTAAACCAAAGTGTTATATCCCATTTCTATATAGTACAGCTAATTGTATTGTTGTATACATTTAGCATAGACTTTAGCTTCACTGAGTTTTAATAAGAACTTCGTATTTTCCTTTTAAAAACAATTATAATATTTTTTATAAGTGGTGAATTGGTAATGGGATTTCTATTCGGTGCTTTGGTTTTGGTACAATTGGTGAAGGACAGGAAATGTGGGTGGCAAACTGTGACGGGTTTCCTGCCGTCATCGTGTGGGGTGCAGTGCCGATCGATACAAGACGCATTGTAGCAGGTTTGACTCGTGTTTATTCTTTCAACAAACGTTATGTCTTGCCAGTCTGTCGCACCAATTTCTGGCTTGCTGGCTCTTCCTGGTCGTCGCAGCACACCATTCGGTGTCCGGGGGCTGCGTCTGCTGCGGGAGCTCATCTTTCTCTCAGTCGATCTCGTCGCTCTCGTGGTGGTTGTTGTCGGGTTGTTCCTCTCCTACTTCTGCCACGATTGCTCCTCCCTCGCCCTTTTTATGCTGCAGCAGAAGATGCAATGATTGAGCGCAAGTGTGTTGTGTACGCACCTGACGCTGATGGCTGCAGTGTCGCTCCAAGCGTGCCCCGCCTCTCCGCTCTGCTGCATGCCCCGCCTCCTGGCCGCCATTTTGGTCAGGACAATCATTTGCCCTGTCCCGCTGTCCGATCGTCGGCTCCGCCTCTCAACGCAAACATATTAGCGTAGTCCGTTAATGTACGTGCATACCAAAGGCGGAATCCCGCCACTCCTCTGTGCTCAAAGTTTACATTTTTTGACCGTGCCACACAAGACATGTATTTTTTTTACAACGACCTGTATTTAATGTGAAGTGAAGTGAATTATATTTATATAGCGCTTAACATAGTGAAACCCAATACCGAAGTTACATTTAAACCATTGTGGGTGGCACTGGGAGCAGATGGATAAAGTGTTTTGCCCAACGACACAACGGCAGTGACTAACTAGGATGGCGGAAGCGGAGATCCAACCTGGAAACCTCAAGTTGCTGGCACGGCCGCTATACCGCCCTAATGTGACTCAGAGCTTCATTTTTGTGGGACAATTTTACAGGAAACTACAACGTGAAAGTGCGAGGGAACCTCTGGAACCTCTGATAACTTTAATCCATTATTTTTTACCTTTAATTTAACATATAATGTTAAATCTCAATTGTAAATCCAAACCTAAATGATAAATCCAAATCTTAGACCTGCATCTTAAATGTAAACCTTAAATATAAATCATTAATCTGTATATGAGCGCTAAATGTTAAATCTAAAACTAAATGTTGAATCTAAACTAAACCTAAATGTTAAATCTAAATATGAATGTTAAATCTAAATGTTAAATCTAGACCAAACTGACATTTTTTTTCCCCATTGTCTTAAATCTTAAGCACATAAATGATAAATCTAAATCTTAGACCTGCATCTTAATTGTAAACCTTAAATATAAATCATTAATCTGTATATGAGCGCTAAATGTTAAATCTAAAACTAAATGTTGAATCCAAACTAAACCTAAATGTTGAATCTAAATATGAATGTTAAATCTAAATGTTAAATCTAAACCAAACTGAAAAATGTTTTCCCCAGTGTCTTAAATCTTAAGCACATAAATGAATTATCCATCCATCCATTTTCTACGGCTTGTCCCGTTTGGGGCTGCAGGGAGAGCTGGAGCCTATCTCAGCTGCAATCGGGCGGTAGTCGGGGTACACCCTGGACAAGTCGCTAGCTCATCACAGATAAAAGTATTTAAATTAAATGTGTTTATTTATAAATGGGTTGTACTTGTATAGCGCTTTTCTACCTTCAAGGTACTCAAAGCGCTTTGACACTACTTCCACATTTACCCATTCACACACACATTCATACGCTGATGGAGGGAGCTGCCTTGCAAGGCGCCAACCAGCACCCATCAGGAGCAAGGGTGAAGTGTCTTGCTCAGGACACAACGGACGTGACGAGGTTGGTTCTAGGTGGGATTTGAACCAGTGACCCTCGGGTTGCGCACAGCCACTCTTCCACTGCGCCACGCCGTCCCTTATGTATTTAACTTTACTTTTTTTTCTTAACAAAATGTAAAAAAATATATAATAACTACAAACGGGGAAATAAATACAATGAAAATAATAATAAATGTATTATATTATTTAATATATTTATTTACGTGTTTGTAATTATGATATTTTTATTTTTTTTTTTACAAAATTTAAAAAAAATATACTTTATCATGATTACAAATGCGGAAATAAATATAATTTAAAAATAATAATACATGTATTATATTTATCATATTTATTTACGTGTTTGTAATTATTTATTTATTTTTTACATGTTGTTGTTTGATTTAGTTTTATTCCAAAATGTACTTGTAGGGGTGTAGAACTTCACTTTTTCCTTCTTATTTTTTTATTTATTTATTATTTAGCCACATGAGAGCATCAACATATTAGAAACATTTCCCATGATGCAAAAATGTCAACGATATTGGATTTTTTGCTAAAAGTAAGATTTTACTTACGCTGCTTGAATCTGCAATGAACCAAAAGCAAGCCAACATCAAGAAAACCAGCTTTTCCTTTATTTATTTATTTATTTTTACTACAGAAAAGGCAACAAAACCATGAATAAAAACCTCAAATGCTCCTTCAACTTGGCCAGGTGCATCATGGCCCTTCCAGGACATATTTTTGCCACAATTAAGCTTCTGCAACATGCTCTGGAGTTTAGGAAATGATGTCATTTTGTGGAGGTAAAAAAAGACCAAACAGTTGTTTTTGTGCCTGAATGTCTTTGGGGAGCTCAAAGCACGTTGCATAGACCAGACGGGGTCCATCTATTCGCACCACCTCGCCTACGAATGGATTCCGTGATTCTGATCTTCCTTTTTTTTCTCTGTCTTGGCTCTTTGTCCCCATTGTGAAGACTCGGGGAAAAGACAGAGAGAACGATGATGGAGGAAAGAAAAAACAAGTTTGACCGAAGCCCAGTCAATTATCTCCCAGGTGTTTGACTGATTGTAAGCGATCGCGGTGGCTTGTTCCCACGAGCCTGGATGACGAATTAACTGGGAACAAAACCCGATTCAGCAGAAGTGAAGGAACAGCAGTTTTGAATAAGACCCCGGCAGACAAAAAAAAGACTCGGCGCGGCCAAGATAAAGTTTTGCTGTCTCCATTCCCCCTTGTTACACACGTCCTATCACATGGACGAGCCTTTTAAACAGGGCTGGGATTGTGTCCGTGCAGCTGCCAATAGGCGGCATTGTGTGCGGGGTTAATTACTGGCAAGGCGGGAAACGGACAAAGTAAGTTAAGATAGCTGGGAAACCACATTTCTAGGTCCGTATCACGTAACCATGTTTCATGTTCTCTACAAAAGACAACATTACCACCTGCAAATTAGCTCCCCCCCCCCACACACACACACACACACACAGCTGGCCTGCAAGTGTAAAAAGAAGTTAAAACAGGTAGTTGAGTATTAACTGTGTTGACAGTTGGAGACATATTTTCCCCAAAATATTCGATTGAATAATAATATTGATAATAAGAACAGTAATTTACAATTATAACATAGAAATACCATGCAAGAGTAAAAAAAAGTAAACAAAAACAATACAGCTTTCTAACAAGCAACTAACCAAAGGTCTGCTAGGTCAGTGGTTCTCAGCCTGGGGGTACTTGAAGGTATGCCAAGGGGTACGTGAGATTTTTCAAAAATACTTCTTAATCTCTTTTTTTTTAACCAAAAATGCTTTGCTCTGATTAGGGGGTACTTGAATTAAAAAAAAGGTTCACAGGGGGTACGTCACTGAAAAAAGGTTGCAAACCACTGAGCAAGGTGACTATAACTATGGTTTCACACATTTTTGGTTGAATTAAATATTTACAATGGAATATCAGGAAAGTGTAAAAAAAGTGAAGGGGACTTATGAGGAATTGTGTCTTTTCTGACTTATAAATGTCGGATTCAAGTATTGGAGACATTTTTTTGGATGCTATTTATGCAGTTTTGAAGCGATTGGAGAGTATGCAGGTGTTATATTGTGACTACGTGAATGTATAGAACAGGCCTGGGGTTTTATTTTGGCTCGAGGAGGGTGGGGGGGGGGTTTAGAGAAAAAAAATAGTCTGGGGGACAGTATATCTATTATCTATCTATGTGTAAATATACACACATACTGTATATATGTACTTTATATATATATACACACACACATACATGTACCAAATATGTGGCCAATCAGCTCAATTTTTGTTTCATCTGACCACAGAACTTTCCTCCAAAAGGTCTTATCTTTGTCCATGTGATGTCAGATGATACAAAAATTGAGCTTTTTGGCCACAATACCCATCAATATGTTTGGAAGAGAAAAGGTGAGGCCTTTAATCCCAGGAACAACATCCCCACCGTCAAGAATGCTGGAAGTAGTATTATGCTCTGGGCCTGTTTTGCTACCAATGGAACTCGTGCTCTAAATGGGACACTGAAAAAGGAGGATTACACACGAATTCTTCAGGACAACCTAAAATCATCAGCCCGGAGGTTGTGTCTTGGGCATAGTTGGGTGCTCCAACAGGACAATAACCCCAAACACATGTCAAAAGTGGTAAAGGAATGGCTAAATCAGGATAGAATTAAGGATTTAGAATGGCCTCCCTAAGTCCCGAATTAAACGTGTGGACAATGCTGAAGAAACAAGTCCATGTCAGAAAACCAACACATTTAGCTGAACTGCACCAATTTTGTCAAGAGGAGTGGTCAAAAATTCAACCAGAAGCTTGCTAGAAGCTTGTGGATGGCTACCACAAGCACCTTATTGCAGTGAAACTTGCCAAGGGACATGTAAGCAAATATTAACATTGCTGTATGTATACTTTTGACCCAGCAGATTTGGTCACATTTTCAGTTGGCCCAATAATCAATTTATTAAAGAATCAAACTTCATGAATGTTTTTTTGTGACCAACAAGTATGGTATGTGCTCCAATCACTCCATCACAAAAAAATGAGTTGTAGAAATGATTGTAAACTCAAGAGAGCCATGACATTATATTTTTTACAAATGTATGCTTCAGGGTGGCAGAGGGGTTAGTGCATCTGCCTCACAATACGAAGTTCCTGCAGTCCTGGGTTCAAATCCAGGCTCGGGATCTTTCTGTGTGGAGTTTGCATGTTCTCCCCGTGAATGCGTGGGTTCCCTCCGGGTACTCCGGCTTCCTCCCACTTCCAAAGACATGCACCTGGGGATAGGTTGATTGGCAACACTAAATTGGCCCTAGTGTGTGAATGTGAGTGTGAATGTTGTCTGTCTATCTGTGTTGGCCCTGCGATGAGGTGGCGACTTGTCCAGGGTGTACCCTGCCTTCCGCCCGATTGTAGCTGAGATAGGCGCCAGCGCCCCCCGCGACCCCGAAAGGGAATAAGCGGTAGAAAATGGATGGATGGATGGATGGTATGTAAACCTTTGATTGCGACTATATATATACAGTATATATGTATATATATATATATATATATATATATATATGTATATATATATATACAGTATATATGTATATATATATATATATATATATATATATATATATATATATATATATATATATATATATGATTGTGTATTTGTGTGTATATGTAAGCTGTGAAAATCTGCTGTACAGTGTGTGTGCTTGGGTCCTATTTTTAGGAACACTAATACAAAACCTCAAAATAATGTCTGATTGAAAGCTAAAAACATTATGACAGACCGCCTTTTGTTTTCGCTCCCATTTTTAATGAGTTAAACTCAAAGTTCGAAAACTTTATTTGTATACACAAAATACTTATTATTCTCAAATATTGTTCACAAATCTGTCTAAATCTGTATTAGTGAGAATGTTTTCTCTGCCAAGATAATCTATCCCACACTGTGGCATATCAAGATGCTGATTAAACAGGATGATTATTGCACAAGTATGCCTGATGATGCCCACAATAAAAGAGCACTCTGAAATGTGCAGTTATGTCACACAGCAAAATGCCACAGATGTTTTAAGGGAGCGTGCAGTTGGCATGCTGACTGCAAGAAGGTCCACCGGAGCTTCGCCTGTAAATGTAATGTTAATTTCTCTACCATAAGCCGTCTCCAAATATCCATCCATCCATCCATCCATCCATCTTCTTCCGCTTATCCGAGGTCGGGTCGCGGGGGCAACAGCCTAAGCAGGGAAACCCAGACTTCCCTCTCCCCAGCCACTTCGTCTAGCTCTTCCCGGGTGATCCCGAGACGTTCCCAGGCCAGCCGGGAGACATAGTCTTCCCAACGTGTCCTTGGTCTTCCCCGTGGCCTCCTACAGAGGTGCGGAACATGGTCCACTCGGACTCAATGTCCAGCACCTCCCTCGTGACATGTACAAAGTTCTTCCGGAGGTGGGAATTGAAACTTTCTCTGACAGGAGACTCTGCCAGACGTTCCCAGCAGACCCTCACAATGCGTTTGGGCCTCCCAGGTCTGTCCGGCATCCTCCCCCACCATCGCAGCCAACTCACCACCAGGTGGTGATCGGTAGAAAGCTCCGCCCCCCTCTTCACCCGAGTGTCCAAAACATAAGGCCGCAAATCCGATGACACAACTACAAAGTCGATCATGGAACTGCGGCCTAGGGTGTCCTGGTGCCAAGTGCACATATGGACACCCTTATGTTTGAACATGGTGTTTGTTATGGACAAACTGTGATGAGCACAAAAGTCCAATAACAAAACACCACTCGGGTTCAGATCCGGGCGGCCATTCTTCCCAATCACGCCTCTCCAGGTTTCACTGTCGTTGCCAACGTGAGCCTTGAAGTCCCCCAGTAGGACAAGGGAATCACCCGGGGGAGCACTTTCCAGTACTCCCTTGAGTGCTCCCAAAAAGGGTGGGTACTCTGAACTGCTGTTTGGTGCATAAGCACAAACAACAGTCAGGACCCGTCCCCCCACCCGAAGGCGGAGGGAGGCTACCCTTTCGTCCACCGGGTTGAACTCCAACGTGCAGGCTTTGAGCCGGGGGACAACAAGAATTGCCACCCCAGCCCGTCGCCTCTCACTGCCGGCAACGCCAGAGTGGAAGAGGGTCCAGTCCCTCTCGAGAGAAGTGGTTCCAGAACCCTTGCTGTGCGTCGAAGTGAGTCCGACTATATCCAGCCGGAACTTCTCAACTTCGCGCACTAGCTCAGGCTCTTTCCCCCCCCAGTGAGGTGATGTTCCACGTCCCAAGAGCTAGCTTCTGTAGCCGAGGATCGGACCGCCAAGTGCCCTGCCTTCGGCTGCCGCCCAGTTCACATTGCACCCGACCTCTATGGCCCCTGCTATGGGTGGTGAGCCCATTGGAGGGGTGACCCACGTTGCCTCTTCGGGCTGTGCCCGGCCGGGCCCCATGGGAACAGGCCCGGCCACCAGGTGCTCGCCATCGTGCCCCACCTCTGGGCTTGGCTCCAGAGGGAGGCCCCGGTGACCCGCGTCCGGGCGAGGGAAATCTGGGTCTATGTTTTTTTCCTCTTCATAAAGGTGTTCGAATATATTTCAGAGAATTTGGCAGACCTTATGCAACCACACCAGCCCATGCCCTCCACATATAGCAGGTGCATCTCAAAACCACCCGGACAGCTGCTGCAACAACTGGTTTGCATAACCAAATTATTGCTGCACAAACTGTGAGAAACTGTCTCAGGGAAGCTCATCTGCATGCTCGACATTCTCATCTGGGTTTCGACCTGACCATAGACCCACAAAAGTGATAATGACTGTATCCTCCATCAAAGGAACATGTTCCAGACGGGCCTAAATCCAAAAACAAGAATATTTCCAAATGTTAAAAAAAAAAAAACTGAACAAGGAGTTGATGTAAGCTCTCTGGGGGCTGGCCAGGAGGGTGGGGCCAGTAGTAGAGTAGCGCCACGGGCTGTGGTTGAGCATCTGCAAATAATGCGTTACCACTTCAGGCTTACCACAGGACGCCGTGCAGCTGGAACAGGAACGAGATGCGACGTGGACAAGGCTCAGGGCTGATGCGCATCTGGAACAGGGACTGGATAAATTGTCGACGTCTCGTCCTTTTTTAAATCGGCAGATAGCGCCCTCCTGTTTGCCTGGCACTGCAAGGCATGGCAGCTTCAGGCCGGCAGTTGCCCAAATTCAGCCTTCCTTTGGTCAAGCACCCTGGCGGGGTGTGGTCTTGACTCTGCTGTCCAAGATACGTTTCATGTTGTACCTAAGGCCTACCTCCATGAACCCTGTTTTTTATAGAATTTTGGAAGATATTCTTGTTTTTGGACATCAAGACGTCTGGAATCTGTATTATATATATAAAGTATTAGATGGAGGTAACATGACCGAGGTGGTACAGCACCCGAAATCCAGAAAAATATGTGTGAACTTTGTCTAAGCAATTGTTGCTCTGCAACAACGGTTTTTATAAGGCACACCAGAAAGTGGCGATTACATCACCTAATCATCTGATAGCAAGATTGCATAAATTTCGGTAAACATGAAAACAAGTACAACAATATATCACTTTGCAAGGTTCTGTGCAACATGCACAGATTACCAAATGTGAGATAGACTAGGGCAGTGGTTCTCAAATGGGGGTACGCGTACCCCTGGGGGTACTTGAAGGAATGCCAAGGGGTACGTGAGATTTTTTAAAAAATTCTAACAAAAGCAACAATTCAAAAGACCTTCATAAATATATTTATTGAATAATACTTCAACAAAATATGAATGTAAGTTAATAAACTGTGAAAAGAAATGCAACAATGTGTGTTGACAGTGTTGACAGCTGGAATTTTTGTGGACATGCTCCATAAATATTGATGTCAAAAATTAATTTTTTTGTGAAAAAATGTTTAGAATTAAGTTCATGAATCCAGATGGATCTCTATTACAATGCACTAAGAGGGCACTTTAAGTTGATGATTACTTCTATGTCTAGAAATCTTTATTTATAATTGAATCACTTGTTTATTTTTCAACAAGTTTTTAGTTATTTTTACATCTTTTTTTCCAAATAGTTCAAGAAAGACCACTACAAATTAATAATATTTTGCACTGTAATACAATTTAATAAATCAGAAAGTGATGACATAGTGCTGTATTTTTCTTCTTTATGTCTTTTTTTCAACCAAAAATGCTTTCCTCTGATTAGGGGGTACTTGAATTAAAAAAAAATGTTTACAGGGGGTACATCACTTAAAAAGGTTGAGAACCACTGGACTAGGGTAACATTTTTGCAGGATTTTTCTGTAAAAGGTGATCACACATCAATGAATATCATTACTTTGTAAAAAAAAAAAAAAAAGCACACACAGTTATGGCACAAACCAGCATTTGCTTGGTTTTGTATGAAAGGCAAAGGGCAAAGGCATAAATGACAGACATACTGTCAACGTCAAAATTCGGCATTTTGCAAAAGCTATGTAAAATAAATACCCACTGAGAAGCAATTTTCAGAGAAAACTATACCTCTAACTAAAAAGTCTTGTCAATTCAATCCCAGTAAATACCTTTTTGGACTCTTAGCAAGATGGTAGGTCCCTACAATATGCCCTGTATGAATGTACTCTGGCCTGCTGACAAAGTGAGACATCCTGCCAGGACCAAAGCCTCTCCCTTTAACGACCCTCTCACATGCAAACCAGTCCATCATTAAGCTCATTTGTGGCCTCGCCTTATCGCCTCCGCGCTGACCTCTTTCACACCTTTGCTTCTAAGTAGCTACGAAGGACTGGCTCCTGTCCCCACCATCTATCCAGTCCATATATGTGGCACAGAGCACTGAACATGAATATACAGCAGTTTTTTAGGAATTAACTGGTAATTTGTGGTAATATATACAGTACTACTACTGCAGACAACTAACTCCCCGATGGTCCAACCTAACACCTCTCCATCCAAGCCTGTTTGTAACAAATGCCTGCTTCCATCACACGTTCCCTTTTAACTCCTTTATTACTCCTCTCCTTGCAATTGATCCCCTCGCCCTTTTCTGCCAGCGGCCATTGAGCACAGACGAGGCTTTTGTGTTGCGAGTGAGTGGTCGGATAATAGCTACTGAGCAGTTATCGCCTCTCCATACCTGGCTCATTAATTAGGCTTAATGGTCAAAGATATAGCGACGCTCTTGTGCCGCAATGATGTTTATGAGCAGACACTTGTTGTCTTTTATTGTGTGGACGCTGTCGGTGGAAAGGGGGGTATTGTTGGAGGCGACAAGACGCTGTTTTATCTCAGCATTGACGTGGAGGATTAACAATGGAGCCTGAAACAATGAAGCTTTGGTACACAGTTATTCAACTAAATTGTTCTGGTTGCCACATTGTGGCCAACAATTCTCTATGTGAAGGGAGAAAAAAACACCAGTCAAAGATTCTCTACCATGACAGGAGCACTGTTCTGTAAAAACATGAGTCCGAGCCAACGCAACGACATTTTGTTGTAATATTTTTTGCTAATGCAGTCTGAATGACAAAGTCTGTGCAAGTCTAGTCAAAGATCCTCTCTTTGCTGTTTCTAAGGCTGTGTCTACACTAAGCCGGATAACCCCTTAAACAAATAATTATTTAGCCTAAACTATCGTTTAAAGGCCTACTGAAATGAGATTTTCTCATTTAAACGGGAATAGCAGGTCCATTCTATGTGTCATACTTGATCGTTTTGCGATATTGCTATCTTTTTGCTGAAAGGGTTTAGTAGAGAACATCAACGATAAAGTTTGCAACTTTTAGTTGCTAATAAAAAAACCTTTGCCTTTACCGGAAGTCGCAGACGATGACGTCACAAGGGTGAGGGCTCCTCACGTCCTCACATTGTTTATAATGGGAGCCTCCAGCAGCAAGAGCTTTTCAGAACGAAAAAACGAAAATTTCCCCATTAATTTGAGCGAGGATGAAAGATTTGTGGATGATGATATTGATAGCGCAGGACTAGAAAAAAAATTAAAAATAAAATAAAATAAAAAGTGCCGGATGCGGGCGGCGGCAGTGTGAGCGTTTCAGATGTAATTAGACACATTTACTAGGATAATTCTGGAAGATCCCTTATCTGCTTATTGTTTTAATAGTGTTTTAGTGAGGTTGTAAAGACATACCTCGAGGTCTGATGGCTGTGGTGAACACGCAGTGTCTCAGAGAGAAGCCGAGGAGCCAAGCTCACAGCTGCCTTTTAAACAGCTACTGCAGGAGGACGAATAATCCAATGATGTCTCCGGTAAGATATATATCACAATTTTCCCATCCAAAAACATGCTGGTTGACGTAGAGAAACATGTTCGCTTGACCGCTCTGTGTTAAAAACAAAGAAACACCGGCTGTATCTTGGTGCTAAAGGCAGCTAAAATCCACCGCTTTGCACCAACAGCATTGTTCTTTATAGTCTCCATTATTAAATGAACAAATTGCAAAAGATTCAGCAACACAGATGTCCAAAATACTCTGTAATTATGCGATGAAAAGAGATGACTTTTAGCCGTAACTGGCGGTGAGCTAATATTTCCTGACAGGCCGTGACGTCACGCGTACACGTCATCATTCCACGACATTTTCAACAAGAAACTCCGCGGGGAATTTTAATTTGCAATTTAGTCAACTAAACCAGTCTTATTGGCATGTGTTGCAATGTTAATATTTCATCATTGATATATAAACTATCAGACAGTGTGGTCGGTAGTAGTGGGTTTCAGTAGGCCTTTAAGGTCCCCCTCCTCAGACATTTTTTTTACGCTGTGTATTTCTTGAATGTCCGGCTCTTATCTTTGTATGGACTAATTGATCGTTTACATACTGAGTTCGGAGAGGAAGTGACGCCAGAAAGACCGCACCCCACACAGGAAGTGACCTCACAAAGAACGTGCAACAGCCACCTTCATGATAAAGCGGTTACGTAACTCGTAGCTAACCACTGGAAATATGGCGACGAGTCATCCAGACATGCCCGTGTTTTTTCTTCTGTCCGTACAGGCGCTTGTGAAAATCACACATGAATACCTTAAAAGAAAGCGATTGCAGCTATTTGGGATACAACACTTCTCAGAAGGCTAGAGATCTTTTGAATGTCCAGGTCAGCTGTGATTCTACTTACCGAAATATTTTGTCCATTTGTCGAAGGAGCGACAACGAGAATGCGGGCTCCCGTGGATGTGATAAAAAAGGTAGTGTGTGCTTTGTATTACCTGGCCGTCAGGGGAAGACTACAGAACATGGCGAATTCATTTGGACTGACAAAGCAGACTGTATCAGTTATTGTTTGTCATGTATGTTGTAGACTCAACGTCTAGGTCCAGAGTATATAAAGTCACCAAAAACAAATGGACAATGAAGGTGAAGGCAAAACAGTGAGTGTCCTGATCAGATATCTAGATCCCTATATTGATTGATGTTAAATGTTCTTCATCACATTGTTTACTTTCACATGTCCAATAAAGAGTTGATTACTTTTTGATGTCTTAGGTGTGTTTTACACCAATTGGGCCCCACAGCACTCTGGATTCCAGATAATTGAAATACCACAACACTAGATATTATTTAGATAAGTTAAATGTAAGAACTTGCACACAAAGCAACACTGAAGGTTTTTTGATTGATTGAGGGGCGGAGCTTTCTACCGATCACCACCTGGTGGTGAGTTAGCTGCGATGGTGGGGGAGGATGCCGGACAGACCTGGCAGGCACAAACACATTGTGAGGGTCTGCTGGGAACGCCTGGCAGAGTCTCCTGTCAGAGAGAGTTTCAACTCCCACCTCTGGAAAAACTTTGAACATGTCACGAGAGAGGTGCTGGACATTGAGTCCGAGTGGACCATGTTCCGCACCTCTGTTGTCGAAGTGGCTGACTGGAGCTGTGTGTGGCCTCAAGGTAGTTGGTGCCTGTCGTGGCGGTAATCCTAGAATTCGTTGGTGGACACCGGCGGTGAGGGATGCCGTCAAGCTGAAGAAGGAGTCCTACCGGGTTCTTTTGGCTCATAGCACTCCAGAGGCAGTGGACAGGCACCAACAGGCCAAGCGGTGTGCAGCTTCAGCGGTTGTGGAGGCAAAAACTCGGACATGGGAGGAGTTCGGGGAAGCCATGGAAAACGACTTCTGGACGGCTTCGAAGCAATTGTGGATCACCATCCGCCGCCTCAGTAAGGAGAAGCAGTGCACTGTCAACATCGTGTATGGTGTGGATGGTGTTCTGCTGACCTCGACTGCGGATGTTGTGGATCGGTGGAAGGAATATTATTAGTAGATTGCACAGTACAGTACATATTCCGTACAATTGACCTATAAATGGTAACACCAGAATAAGTTTTTCAACTTGTTTAAGTCAAGGTCCACGTTAATCAATTCATGGTACAAATATATACTATCAGCATAATCCAGTCATCACACAAGTTGATCATCATCGGAGTCCTGTATATACATTGAATTATATACATTATTTACAATCCAGGGGTTGGGGCTGGGGGGGTTAGGTTTGGTTGATACCAGCACTTCAGTCATCAACTATAATATAATCTGAGAAATTGACATTGAAACAGTGTAGGTCTGACTTGGTTGGATATGTACAGCGAGCAGTGAACATAGTGAGCTCAGAAAGCATAAGAACAAGTATATACATATGATTATTTACATTTGATTATTTACAATCCAGGGAGGTGGGATGTGGTGAGGGGAGGGTTTTAGTCTGGGTTGTAATTGCCTTAAGTGTTCTTTTGGTGCGGTTTTGAAGGAGGGTAGAGATGCATTTTCTTTTACACCTGTTGGGAGTGCATTTCATATTGATGTGGCATAGACGTAGAATGAGTTAAGACCTTTGTTATATCAGAATCTGGGTTTAACGTCGTTTGTGGAGGTCCCTATGGTGTTGTGGTTATAGTGGTCATTTATGTTATGGAAGTAGTTTGACAAGTACTTTGGTATCAGGGAGGTGTAGCGAAATTTATAGATTAAAATTCAGTGCAAGTTGTTTTACTCTGTACTCCACCCTGAGCCAGCTCACTTAGGAGAAGTGGGTAGGAAAGAGGTGTGAGCGTGATCTATGGTGACTATGATGTGTGCGTTTTCCGCTCATGCGTACTAGGTCGCGTTGCGCCGGCGGACGGAGGCGTCTAGGGGGTCTTAAACGACCATTGTGTGTGTGTGTGTGTGTGTGTGTGGACAAGGATAAGGTTAGGTGGGATTTACCCTGGATAACCTTAATGTACAAGGGCCTGAGGACTGACTGCAAAAACGCTGGTCAAAAATCGTCTTTGTGACTGGGGCAATGTTGAAGGGTTGACAGCAGAAAATACTTGTCAAAGATCCTATCATCTGTTTTTGAGGACTGACTGCAAAAAACCTAGTCAAGGATCATCTATGTCACTGGTGTCCAACCGACACTCCGTGACACATTTGCAGAAACATTAAAGAATTTAAAAACGACCGCACTTTTTACTGTCCCTCTGCATGCACCAATAAGCTTTTTCATAGTCATATGATAAAACTCCTGATAGGAAGTCACCATTTCTTAGATTTGTTATATTTTTTTACATAAGACAATGCACATTAATGAACATAGAAAAAGTAAACTTTTCAGATTGTAGCTAAAGGCTAATTTCAATTTGCAGTTTCTGGCAGGTTGAAGGTAAATAACATGTACCATCAGCCTGCATGAGACCATCTCAACACAGAAACAAGCCCAGGTCTAAAACTAATTCAGCACTATGGTAAGTGGTATTTATTTCAGTAGAAGCATCATAAAACTCATTTGTATACTACACAACTTTGATTGTTTGATTGATTGATATTTTGTCTGTATCTTATTTGTAGTTATCTGCCACACGTGAAAGGCGGGTCCGTAAAAAATAATGCCAACATTATACCTTCTTCTAGTTGGGGTCCCTGGAGTGCACTGCTGTTTTTTTAAGAGCTGTCTGCGAAAAAAGCACTAGTCAAAGATCCTGTGTCAGAAGCGCTCTTGTTTTTCAAGGAGTTAAAACCTTAAAGCCCCACTAAAGACCTTTCAGTTTTGCTTGATTTTGGTGGCGCCAATGGACCAAAGCGGGAGTGTTTTGCCTGAGGTAAAAACACATTTCCCAAGAGGACCAGTCCATAGGTTTAGTTAGTTGGTATGACTGTTTTTTCTACAGTAGGAACCTGCATAGTTTACTCTAACTCTATATTTGTGGTTTGCAGTCATCGCATTGTATTTTCTTTATACAGTTCTTTTGGGTTTGATGCGTGGCTGTCGTGTCAGTGTGGAACTGCGAACTATCAAGCTGGTGGCTATTTATTGCTACCACAAAATGTTCCGATAGCTGATATTAGCATTATCATTTTAATTTCCATCCATCCATCCATTTACTACCGCTTGTAGGTCTGAAATCCCTTCTTGTCTTTGAGCTCACTCCAGCGAGTAAAAGCCAGGCCAATACTGATCCTTGACGGTCCTTTTATCCGGTTAGCTTCCCTTTTTCTTTTCGTTTTTTCTTTGGTTGTTTTGCAGCTTCTGCCATGACAGCAGTAATTGCACGTAGGTGTTCCCATCGACTTCCGTATTTTTAACAAATTAGGACAGAGAGTGTGATGTAAAGCACGTCAGCATATTTGTAGTATTTTGTGTGGCAGGGTTCCTGGCACCCTCCTCAAAGTCGCTTATTGCCAGTCAAAGTGATACAGACTCACTCATTCAACTGTTTGTAAGTCCATGTATCATCCCAAAAGTTATGAACATATTTTATGAAGGTTGAAAAGTTAAGTCTGCTGTTATTAAGAATCTACGGAAAACAATACCACATTCAAATATGCTTTTTTTTTGTGTTCTAAGTACTGATTGCTTCTATTTTTAAGGACATACCGCAAAAAAACACCAATCAAAGGTCCTGTGTCAGACGTGTTTTATTTGTTGAGGACATACTGGGAAAAACATGAGTCAAATATCCTGTGTCCCTGATCTCCTTTTTTTTAAGAACTTAATACTATAATGTTGGACAAGGATGCTGCTCCGCCATTCTGCCGTTTTAAAGATTGTCTAATTGACAAAAATAAAACACTGTTTCTGATCGTCTACATGATTGCGGGCTTTGTTGTTTGTGTGAGGTCTGATTGCAAGAAAATAACTAAGATCCTCTCCCTGCGGTTTTTGAGGACCGACTACATAAAGGTCCTCGATGAAAAGGAGCATTCTGCCATTTTTAGGGGATCTACTGCAAAACAAACCTTGTCAAAAATCCCCTTTCTGCGGTTTTTGAAAACCGACCACAAAAACGTGAATCAAAGATCATGTGTCAGAGCGCTCTACTGTTTTTAAAGGCTCCATTGTAAAAACACTAGTCAAAGACCCCCTATCTATCTGACAGGAGGAAAATAAAAAACAGTCAAAGATCCTCTATACTGTGTGACTAGAGCACTATGCTGTTGCAACGTATCCCACCTTGCTTTCAGTGCTTTATTACATATCCTTTTTTTTTTGTTTGCTTGGACGGAGAAATAAAAGTGGTAAAGATAAGCTTATCACCTCCCCAAAGGCTTACCAGTTGCAGCTCAATTTCCCCTTTTGCTCCCATTTCCATATTTTCTCATTGACGTCCTTTTGTGTCCATTTAAAGCAATAGTAAGTCATAATTAGGGTTAAAGCACACACTTAAGTTCAGTATTGAAATGATCATCATTGCTATGACAACCATGATTCTTTAAAGGGGAACATTATCACAATTTCTGAAGGGTTAAAACCAATAAAAATCAGTTCCCAGTGGCTTATTTTATTTTTCGAAGTTTTTCTCAAAATTTTACCCATTGCGCAATATCCCAAAAAATGGCTTCAATGTGCCTGATTTAACCGTCCTTATGGTTGGAGTGTGGAGGCAGGTACTGAAAACGAAATTAAAGAAGAAACAGAAGCTTTTGAGCCATATCGCGACAGACAGTGGCACAGGAGGAATTGCGGACGAATTCGGCGATCGCCTTCTAACCAAAGATTGGTATGTGTTTGTTTGGCATTAAATGTGGGTGGAGGGAAAGGCTGGATGCAAATATAGATACAAATGAGGCATAATGATGCAATATGTACATACAGCTAGCCTAAATAGCATGTTAGCATCGATTAGCTTGCAGTCATGCCGTGACCAAATATGTCTGATTAGCACATAAATCAATAATATCAACAAAACTCACCTTTGTGATTTCGTTGACTTTATCGTTGGTACTGCATCTGCTTTGGGTGTCGCAGGATATACACACATTCTTGCCATCTCTTTGTCATCTCTGTCGTAGCATCGCTATCGTCTGTAAAGTGTGCAGCACAAACGAGGGACTTTCACATCTTTTGACCACTGGTGCAACTTTAATCCGTCGATTGGTATGTGTTTGTTTGGAATTAAATGTGGGTGGAGGGAAAGGCTGGATACAAATATAGCTACAAATGAGGCATAATGATGCAATATGTACATACAGCTAGCCTAAATAGCATGTTAGCATCGATTAGCTTGCAGTCATGCCGTGACCAAATATGTCTGATTAGCACACTCCACGTAAGTCAACTTGAATCCGTCTCTGTTCGTGTTGTTACACCCTCCGACAATACACCGACAAGGCATGATGTCTCAAAGATACGGAAAATAACAGAGCTGATTTAACTTGGTGTGTGTAATGTGTTTGAGAAAATGGCGGGTTGCTTCACGAGGTGACGTCACGGGTGAAAGGTCATTGCTCCGAGAAGCGAACAATTGAAAAGCTTTTAAATGACCAAATTCACCCTTTTAGAGTTTGGAAATCGGTTAAAAAAAACATATGGTCTTTTTTCTGCAACATCAACGTACAGTATATATTGACGCTTACATGGGTCCGGTGATAATGTTCCCCTTTAACTTAGGCACTTTTTGTGTTGCTGTACCAGCCAGGAAACATTGATTGAGTTGTTTTAATATTTGTATGAGCACTGAAAACGCAACTATCTGTAAAGAAAAGGTCTCTTTACAATAGGCCTGTGTAACAGTTTTTCTTTTCTTTTTTTTTGGTAATTATTTTACCATATTAACTGTACTAAACCTATTTTTATACTTATGTAACTGCTGGGAATACTAAAATGAACAGAATGATGAATTAATTTTAAAGGGGAGCTCTTACGGTTTTAATTTACATTTAACACACCTTCTTGTGGTTTAGGTTATATACATGTTTTCCTGTAAAGTTTCTGTACATTTTGATCATTTATAACACACTTTCTGCATGTGTCTGCAAGTAGTTTGTGGGTGAAGGGGTTCTCTTTAGATCATAATTGAAACCTTCCAATTGATTGATTGATTGATTGATTGATTGGAACTTTTATTAGTAGATTGCACAGTACGGTACATAATCCGTACAATTGACCACTAAATGGTAACACCCGAATAAGTTGTTCAACTTGTTTAGGTCGGGGTCCACGTTAATCAATTCATGGTAAAAGCTCCACCTTTTTAAACATGTACACTCAATTAATCAATCAATCAAAGTTTACTTATATAGTCCTAAATCACGAGTGTCTCAAAGGGCTGCACAAGCCACAACGAAATTGTGGCAAATCTTAAAGACGAACTTCAACGTTATTCATTTTTTTCAGACACAGTCGAAAATAAACCTCATAAACAGTCAATGGATTCAGTGGTCAAAAAATCAGGTACACTTGCCCACTCCGTCATTGATACAAAACTGCATAAAAAAGTTAAAATGTTTTCACTTTTGTGTCATTATGTGCTTTCCACGATTATATGAAAATAATTGTTCATCCTACTTTTTCTTGTGGTTCCTGGAACTGAGTAGAAGTAAGTTTTTTCCTGTCTGGAATTGAATTTTGTATGGACCCATCTAGACAAAACAGTCATATGTAAAGTGTCAAATAAACAGGGAATTATTTACTTCATAAACATCAGAGTAGAAGGGAAGGCATGAGACCAAAAGGAGCCAGAAAAGTCTCACAGCCTGAGGCGTAGGAGGAGGAGGTTGCCGGACAGCAGATACTACAAATGCCCAAATAAGTACATCCACCTCACTGTGATGTCACACTGTATCCAGCGTTTTAAAAGACTGCAAAACACAGTAGTCAGAGGCTCCCAAAACTGTGTGCAAGCTCACGTCCAAACTCATGGACATTAGGATTTGACACTCAGGCATTGTTTAATGCAGCTATTTAACATTGTGGATATTTGTGAAAAAAAAATCATCTCAGGTTCCATTTAAGCAAGCTGCTTAAGGAGCCCATTATGCAAAACCAACTTTTCTAACCCTGTGGTACCTGCCAATATGTATTTGGGATCTGCATAAGCCCCAAAAATGTTTAAATGAAACCGTGGAAGCCTTGTGGAGGTATTGCCTCTCTTCATACAGTATTTTCCGGACTATTAGGCACACTTAAAATCCTTTTTTTTCCTCAAACCTTGACAGTGCGCCTTATAGCCATGTGCGCCTAATGGAAGGAATATGTTTGGTTGAGCTTACCCACTTTGAAGCTATTTTATTTGGTACATGGTGTAGTGATAAGTGTGACCAGTAGATGGCAGTCAAACATAAGAAAGAAGTGTAGGCTGCACTATGATGGCAATATGTCTCAAGTAAACAACACCAACATTTTCAATGTTCCATTGAAAATATAGAACTGTGACAGGTCTCCACCCGTCCTCGTGTGGGTTGCAGTGACACTCGGTACAATACGCATCGTAACAGGTTTGACTTTCATTTATTCTTTCAACAAACATCATGTCTTGCCAGTCTGTCGCACCACTTTCTAGCTCGCTGGCTCTGCCTGCTCGTCACGGCACACCTTTCGGTGGCCGGTGGCTGCGTCTGCTGCGGGGGCTCATATTGATCTAGGTTGTTTTCGTCGTGTGCATTGTCGTCGTTCGCCGTGGTTTCCTCACTTACTTCTGCCGCGAGTGTTCCTCCTTCTCCCCTTTTATTCTGCAGCAGAAGATGTAAAGATCCGAGTGTGTCCCGCCTTTCCTCTCCACCGCATGCCCCGCCTCCTGGCTGCCATCTCGGGTAGGACCGCCGACTGTCCTAACCCGCTGTCGGCTCGTCGGCTCCGTCTCTCCACAAGAACATTACACACAACTCTCCAAAAATCTATCAACATGTTTTAGTTTGACTTTGGTAAGCTATGAAGCCGCACCGCGTGAAGGATTATCGGCGCATTAAACATACAACTATTATTATGGTGTGTGTAGGTAAAACATTATTTGGCGTTTTGTTTCGCAATATTATGCAAAAGCAACTTGTCTTGCTTTCTGGTGCTTGCTGATCTGTATTTGGGATCTGCATAAGTCCTGAAAAATTGCGCGCCGACTCTGTAGTTGATAAGCTTTTTCTTTTATTATATCTTCTTGTTATGGGACATTCGTCCTCCGCTGTCGCCATTTCTAATAAAAAGAAGTGTAAAGTTCTTACTTATATCTGTCAGTAAATTGGCATTAAAACGCTAAAACATACCAGCGTAGTGAGTTTACATTATTCACCCAAAGACCTTTAGTTATTAGAGTTCCGGCCAGAGGGTTTTTCACGGGACACATTTCCGGTGTTATTGTTTCCGATGAGGAGATGCTGCTCCGTTATTGATTTAAGTAAAGTCTGAATGTCATTAAAACAGTTAGCACCATCTTTTGACACTTCTTCCACTCCCGTCCTAAACTACACTACACCAATACAACAAAGATGACGGGGAGAAGACGCTGCCGAAGGTGAGTCACGTAAATACGACCGCCCACAAAACGGCGCATCCTGAAGCGACTGTCAGAAAGTGGCTTGAATGATGATCTGTAAAACATAATCTATTCAACATTTTGACCAAATAACCACCATTACATGTTATGTAGACAACAAGGAAGTGTTTTCTGATTAGAAAAAATATAAATAATGAGGTGGCGACTTGTCAGGGTGTACACCGCCTTCCTCCCGATTGTAGCTGAGATAGGCGCCAGCGCCCCCCGCGACCCCAAAAGGGAATAATCGGTAGAAATAGATGGATGGATAAATAATAATGTGACTCCTTTAAGGTGCTCTATATTCCGGTTCGATTTATACATGAAAAAAGATCACAAATAGACCATTCATCGGCCGTGCGCCTTATAATCCGGTGCGACCTATGGTCCGGAAAATACGGTACTTCCTCCAAACAGTACGTTTAGAATTGATCAAAGGTGGGACGTTTTCACAAGGTGTGACGTCAGCGGATTATCCATTTGTAGTAGAATTTTACCTGAGCATATTTGATTGAGTAAGCCCTTTTTTTATTTATGTATGAGTGTCGGTAGTCAACATGTTCACAATAAACCCCAATGAAGAAAATGCACTTTCATCCTCATCTGAAGTAAAAAAGTACCTAATTTTTAACTCTTGTGATTTGTGGCAATGTGCCTTCAACAGTAAATCCTTTGTTTTGTGTACAAAGAAGAGTCTTGCTTCACCTACAAACATTCACAAATGGATCCATTTTCAGAAAAACTGCTTCTAACGGAGGGCTCTGTGCCTACTATTCATGGGAATGGAGAATACAATGAAATAGTGGTAAGTTAGAAATAATAGTGTTAGCAATGTTATCTCGATTTGTTTTGTTGCTGGTCGAGTCTTTCAGTGTTAGAAAATAGTGTCATCATCCTCCAGCAAATTAAAGAATGATTTTCCTAAAATAAATAATTCTATAATATTAACACTCAAGGCGCTCCACAGAGAAGTGAGAACCCACCATTCATCCACTCCACATTCACACCTGGAGGTGGTAAGCTACATTTGTAGCCACAGCTGCTTTGGAGTAGACTGACGGAAGCGTGGCTGCCTGTTTGCACCTATGGTCCCTCTGACCACCACCCATCATTCATTCACCAATGTGAGCGGGCTGCACTGGGGGAAAGGGTGAAGTGTCCTGCCCAAGGACACAACGGCAGCGATTTGGACGGCAAGAGGCGGGGAGCGAACCTGCAACCCTCAACTTTCTGGCACGGCTGCTCTATCCACCACTACTTTTGTCACGGCTTGTCATACCATGCCTTGCCCAATTTTGAGTGTCTTGGTGATTTTCTGGGTGTAGTTTTAGGTCCTACTTGCGCTCTTATGGTCGGGACATTATTCTCTATTCACTGGTGACTATAGACGATCCTTTCGATGTGCAGTTCAAGAACGCACGTACTTTGTGGACGCCATCTGCTCTACATTTCCTGTGAGTGTTTTGCTGGGTTCCAGCATTTTGTTTTCTTCATGGTTTGTCTGGGCACAGCACTTCACTGTTGCGCTTGTTTTTTTCTCGTTTTACTGCTCGTTCTTCTGCATGTTTCAAATCACTACAACCGCCGTCGGCTTCTATGACGCATCGCTTGATAACTTTCAATTTCATCAGTGCCTACTGTGTTCGGCAATGGACCAGTTTGGAGTATAATCTGTTATTACGGGAGCGAAGTGGCTCGTAGCACAGTTTATGCCACAGCCAGCTTGAGCCTCTATTGTTTACAAGTGATCGATACAGCAGTGCAGTGGAGTTGTTGAGATGATAAAGAAGAGAAAAGCATTGTATTGTATACGCCAAGGATCTAGCAATGGAGAGTAACAGACTTGGTTTGGGTTTAGCCGTAGCATATACTATAGTACGAGATCCTTAGATTCACTTCTTCCTCACTCTCGTCCGTCCGCGTCATGATGTGGTGACAGCCCGCTGGTCTAACTTTATCGTCTGGGATGTTGTGTTGTTGTGAAAGTCACTCAAAACAGTTTGCTGACGGTGATTGCCAATGTCTTTAAGTTCCGAAAGCTACAAAACCACAAAACATGGCTGCCAGGGCAGGGACGAAGGTTCACTCAGTGTGACGGGGTGTAATGAGGAGGGGTTAATTTGCATCAAACACAGGGGTGTCAAACTCACTTTAGACCGGGGGCCACATGGAAAAAGACCTACTCCCAAGTGGGCGGGACTGGTAAAATCACGGCACGATCATTTTAAAATAAAGACAACTTCAGATTTTTTTCTTTGTTTGAAAATAGAACAAGCACATTCTGAAATTGTACAAATCATAATGTTGTTGTTTTTTGTTTACAATTACCTGTTGCGGTTAATAGTATATCAATTTTATTTGTCGTTATTTAATTTTTCTTAGTAAATTACGTGATAATGTTCATCAGTCAACTCATTGGTGTTAATTTTCAATCTATCAAGATGGAAAAAATTATATAACATACAAGTTACATGATTAATCTTATTTATGTAGTTTTTGTATACAGTGGGCAAAAAAGTATTTAGTTATCCACCGATTGTGCAAGTTCTCCCACTTAAAATGATGACAGAGGTCTGTAATTTTCATCATAGGTACACTTCAACTGTGAGAGACAGAATGTGAAAAAAAATCCAGGAATTCACAGTGTAGGAATTTTAAATAATTTATTTGTAAATCATGGTGGAAAATAAGTATTTGGTCACCCATTCAAAGCTCTCACTGATGGAAGGAGGTTTTGGCTCAAAATCTCACAATACATTGCCCCATTCATTCTTTCCTTAACACGGATCAATCGTCCTGTCCCCTTAGCAGAAAAACAGCCTCAAAGCATGATGTATCCACCCCCATGCTTCACAGTAGGTTTGGTGTTCTTGGGATGCAACTCAGTATTCTTCTTCCTCCAAACACGGCTAGTTGAGTTTATACCAAAAAGTTCTATTTTGGTTTCATCTGACCACATGACATTCTCCCAATCCTCTGCTTTATCTTCCATGTATCCATTTTGGTATAAACTCAACTCGTCGGGTTTGGAGGAAGAAGAATACTGAGTTGCATCCCAAAAACGCCATACCTACTGAACACCATCATTTACAAAACATTCTTTAAAATTCCTACAATGTGTATTCCTGGATTTTTTTTACATTCTGTCTCTCACAGTTGAAGTGTACCTATAATGAAAATTACAGACCTCTGTCATTATTTTAAGTGGGAGAACTTGCACCATCGGTGGCTGACTAAATACTTTTTTGCCCCACTGTATATGTAGCATCATCCACAAATATACAAATAATTGCTCTTGCGACATCCAGTGGACACATTTAGAACAGCTGTTTCTATCATTCAAAAAATTCAGGTTTATTCTTTTGCTTAGCAAACTCATCCTACGAATCGGATAATACTTTTTCGCGGGCCTGAGCCGGCCCTCGGGCCGTACGCTTTACACCCCTGATCTAACAACTCTTTATTTGTTGTTTAGAAAGATGGAATCCAAAATTGTCTTTGATCTGTAACACAAAATCAATGCAACATTTTCAACAAAGAACTACCATTACATTTTATGTTAACCAAAAGAAAGTGTTTTAAATGTAGAAAAAAACCTGTATAATAGAATATAATATAATAGAATAGAATAAAATAAAATAGAAAGTACATTATTGATCCCTGGAGGAAATTCAGCACCACAGTTTGCTCACAATAGACAATAATAGTAAAAAATAATATATAACATATATTATATATATATATATAATATAGAATACATGAATAGTATAAATATATTCTACATATATTCTACATTTAAGTGCAGTCAAGGAACATATGCATTATACAGTCTGATGGCTGTTGGTATAAATGACTTCCTGTGTCGTTCCGTGTTGCATTTAGGGGGTCTGAGCCTCCCACTGAACGTGCTCATTCTCTCCGCAAGGTCCGAGTGTAGTGGGTGGAAGGTGTTGTCCATAATGGCTAGGAGTTTTACTAGACTTCTCCTCTCTGACACCACCGCCAGAGTCCAGCTTCACTCCCACCACGTTACTGGCCTTCTCTACCAACTTGTCCAGTCTGTTTGTGTCCCTCACTCTCAGCCCACTGCCCCAGCAAGCCACGGCGTACAAGAAGGCGCCCGCCACCACCGACTCGTAGAACATCTTCAACATCTTTGTACAGATGTTGAAGGATCTTAGCCTCCTGAGAAAGTAGTGGCTCTGTCCGTTCTTGTAGAGCAGGGGTCGGGAACTTTTTTGGCAGAGAGAGCCAAGAAGCCAAATATTTTAAAATGTATTTCTGTAAGAGCCATGTAATATTTTTTTTAACACTGAACACAACTAAACGCTTGCATTTTTAAGTAAGACCAACATTTCTAGAGTATAATAAGTAAATAGATAAATAAATAAAACTGTCACTCTGGAGCTAACTGTGGAGGGGGCGTGGCCCGCGGGCCTGCAGCGAAGCGGGGTGTTGCCAGGATCGGCCTCGAAATCAGCGACATGTGCGGAAATGGACCACCTGGGCACTGTTATCTAATCATCTGTCGCTATGTTATAAACAGCAGCAGGAGGAGAGACGGGGTTGGGGCTGGAGCCAGAGTGCGAGCGAGAACAAAAGAGAAAAAGACAATTGCTAGAAAGCAACTGAGAGACTTTTTGAAAAATAAAACAATATTGTAACCCTGAAACAGGCTCTCATGTCGGTGCTTGGTGGTCTGAAGAACCCCCAGGAGGGCAAGCCCCACACTAACCAATAATAAATAAATAATTTCTTACCATTAACGCAACTTCTTAAACAGGTGTAGTAGAAAACGGATGGATTAGAAAAGCACAAAAATGTTTTATATTTTGAACATTATTTTTAACACTGTGATTACAAGTGGAATTATTCATTGCTTATCGTGTCAAGCAATGTCAGCTAAGATTTACCTGAGAGCCAGATGCAGTCATCAAAAGAGCCACATTTAGCTCTAGAGCCATAGGTTCCCTAACCCTGTTGTAGAGTAATGTAAGTAATGTAAAACAATTAACTTGTTTTTTACACTTAAATGACCATTGACAAGGCTAAAAAGATTTTCAAATGTTAAACAAGATATACTCAAATAAAATGCAAACTTAAATCATTATTAATGTTTTCTTCTTAGCATATTACCTGCGCTTTACGTATTTTGTGTCACGTCTTTGTGATCATGTTCTGTTTAGTTATGTTCTGTTTTGTTTTTGACTCCATTAGTTCCTGTCATTGTGCACTCTTGTTTGTTTTTGTCATCATGACTACCAATTAGTTTGCACCTGTCATGTCACTCACCTGGTTCATTTGGACTCATGCACCTGTTAATCACTGCACCTATATATGTCTGTAGTTTCCAGGCAGTCAGCCAGGCGACATCGCCCTCTATCACCCTCTACACACCCTTGTCATCCATGCCGATGATCCATGTTCCTTTCTTGTTCCAAGTACATTTTTTGTTATTCATGCCATAGTGCAAGTTTTTGTTTTATGTCCATAGTTTTGCCTTAGTGCAAGTTTTTGTTTTCATAGTCAAGTTTTCAACCTCCGCTGAGCGCGGCTTTTGTTTGTGACTTTTTTTAGTATCATTAAAAGATGTCTTTACCTTCACGCCGTGTCCGCTCCAATCGCTTTGCACCACGGGAAAACAATCCACACCACGGTCCACGTCTTGACATTTTGACACTTATATAGCGGTTTAAAATAGATTTTTAAAAATTTTAACCAAAGCATGCTCAAGTAAACATTTTGTTTCCACTAAATTAACAGTGCTTAACTTATGTACAGTAACTCGGCCTCTGTACGACAGACGATTTTGTCGTTTTTGGAGATCTGTATGTGAAATGATGAACACATGAAGAAATTCCGCCAAACCAAAGTCTGTATGTGCTGCTTCAGTCAATAACGTTGACAATTTGAAGTCAATTAAACGTCTTTGTGTGCTTTTAGTCAACCCAATGAGCATCTTGCAGCAAATTGGCGCTGATAAATGCCAGCTGTCAGACGGCGCTACACTGCAATGAGTAATAATATCATTTGACAAGGGGTAAAAGAAAGGCCATAAATACATTTCCTATCTTAAGTCCTAAACGATGCAATAGGGCAATGGGGGGATAGTGAGTATGGGGGACATTTTATTGCAGTTTAAAAAATAATTGCAAGGAAATAATACATAGATTTCATGAAGGTCAAGTACAACAATGGAGACATTTCTGTTTAAGACCAAATAACAGTTGAGCTACTTGACTGAAATATTCCAGTTTATGAGGCAGACAGCTGTGCCCACAGTGGAAATGTCACACAAAAGAAGGGTTGAGGGGGACAAGGGCGGTCAGAGAGAAGAAGTTGAACTTTGCTTGTAAAGCACGCTCTTGTCCGGATGTCTCGGTGAGAGCGGTGAGTATAAATACAAACAAAGATGTAAATATGACAACACGTGTTAACGGTCGCACGAACACGATCCCGGACAAAGATAGGCCAGCGACCACCCCGTTGTTGGCGCCTCACTTGCTGTTGGAACTTTTTTAATTGCTTAACATTTGTTCAAAACATTCCCGGTCGTTCAAGTTGAGTTTGATTTAATTTCGAACATGCAAGCATACAATATGATACATCAAAAATTCCAGTTTTTCTTTTCAACATGTTCGAAAAGGAGTAGGAAGAAGCAGATCTTATTTAATCCTACCCCTTTTATTTTACATAACAGTTGCTAAAACTTTTTGTTCACTTGGGGCGGCATAGCTCGGTTGGTAGAGCGGCCGTGCCAGCAACTTGAGGGTTGCAGGTTCGATTCCCGCTTCCGCCATCCTAGTCACTGCCGTTGTGTCCTTGGGCAAGACACTTAACCCGCCTGCTCCCAGTGCCACCCACACTGGTTTAAATGTAACTTAGATATTGGGTTTTACTATGTAAAGCGCTTTGAGTCACTAGAGAAAAGCGCTATATACATATAATTCACTTCGCTTCACTTCCTGTTCTCAATTTATTCACAATATAATTCATAAGTAATCACAATAAAAATAAATAAATAATAATAATAATTTAATAATAATAATTGGTGGGGTAAGTCATATTTCATATGATGACATAAGTAAAATTATTTTGAGAATGAATGAATGGATGGATGAAATACATTGAGAATGTTTGTCATGGTTCTTCTTCTTTGTACTTTGTAAACACTTCAAGTTTGAAGAGTCTCTTGATGTGGATTATTTTGTTTGATTGCTTTGCTTAACCCATTTCATAATTTAATTCCACATACTGATATACTGAAGGTTTTAAGTGTTGTACGTGCATACAAATGTTTTAAATTACATTTTTCTCTAAGACTATATTTCTCCTCTTTTTTTGAAAAGAATACCCTATTTTTCGGACTATAAATCGCTCGGGAGTATACGTCGCACTGGCAGAAAATGCATAATAAAGAAGGGAAAAAGCTTATATACGTCGCACTGGAGTATAAATCGCATTTTTGGGCGAAATCTATTTGAAAAAACCCAACACCAAGAATAGACATTCGAAAGGAAATTTAAAATAAATAAAGAATAGTGAACAACAGGCTGAATAAGTGTACGTTATCTGACGCATAAATAACCAACTGAGAAGGTGCCTGGTATGTTAACATAACATATTATGGTAAGAGTCATTCAAATAACTATAACATATAGAACATGCTATTGGTTTACCAAATAATCTGTCACTCCTAATCGATAAATCCGATGAAATCTTCTTCCTCGATGTCGCTTCTAAACAACTCTGCCAACTCCGAAGGTATGCGCCGCTTCCTCTTGTCGTTTTCTGCTGCATATTTCACTACGTCCAGCTTGTAATCTGCAGTACATGATTTCCTTTTCGGTCCAATTTTTGTTCATTCCTTCTCAGTTTATATAAGTTATCGCCAACGATGAAAAGATCTATTTTAATAGCTACGGCAGGCTATTCAGTTAGCATTCCATGACTCACAATGCACTTAAGCCATGACCCTCCCCGGCCGAATTCTTATTGGTTGACGTGTACGTGATTATTGCTGACGTGTGTGCAGTGACGTGCAGGCAGGTGAGGCAGTGCCTCACGTGCCATCGTGGAAAGAAAAAAAATGTAAAAAGAAAAAGAAAAAAATTTAATTTTTATATGTATCCAGTGATTATACTCTATAAAGTTATTTTCCATTTAACCTAACCAGTTTTTGATTATTTCTATTCAAAATCGCATAATTTTCACATTTGCCATTCAAATACTGAGAAGAGACTTGCGGTAAGTCAGCAGCCAGTTGAGCCTCCCCATGGATTGCGCAATGACTCGGCTAACTGCTGGCTGCTGTGCAGTGAGACCGAATTGCTGTATGAAATGTTTTATACATTTCAATAGTTTAGTTAGCTGAGGTATATAATGTACAGTGTATTTTGTCAACAACTGTATGTGTGTAACGTATTTCTTGTGCTGGGTAATCATGGAACGGCCGCGAAGACGCACTGTGTGAGGCACCTGTTCTCCCGCCTCATGGTGATAGAGGGCGCTAGTGATCCAAGGGATCATTCTTGCGATTACTTGGCTGCAGAATAAGTGACAACAAGCTACAGTTAGCAAGTCTAGCGCAGCGGCAGCGATCGTTTATATTTTCCTCACCCCTGGAATTTTAACATGGATGATTACATATCTAAAATAAAACAGTTTTCTAAACTTGACTTTCAATCGAAGCAGGAGATAATAATTAAAGGAAGACCAACGCTGGAGCTAAAATGTTTGCTTCAGACAGTGATCTCCATCAAGACAGAGAGACTTTTAAACTGAAGCAAGATAAGGAAGACTTCTATAAACAAGTTATCCATGCTTTTGTTTAGAAGGAGCGGCGCATGGACTTCATTTATAAGTAAAGGTAAGACCATAATAAGGTTTTTTTTTTTTTTTTTTTATTAAATGTGCTTTTTTGTGTGCTACAGTTTGTACGTGGAAAGAATGCTGGTATGAGCTTTTAAAAATAACCCGTTAACTGCTGCCAATCAAATGGTGAATAAGATACTCTTTAGGGTTCATATGTTTGTAAATCTGACTGTGATGAAGTCAGTGCCTCACCAGCCATGAACCTCACTGCACGTCACTGCGTGTGTGTGACGATTGCTGACATTTTCTTCGTCTCTTCCGTGAATGAGATAGATAATATTATTTGATATTTTACGGTAATGTGTTAATAAGTTCACACATAAGTCGCTCCAGAGTATATGTCGCACCACCGGCCAAACTATGAAAAAAACTGTGACTTATTGTCCGAAAAATATGTTAAGTGTAATAAGAGCAGAAATACATGAAAGAACAAAGAAATACAAGCATTTTTGTTGCACATATTTTTCATGAACTCAAAAATGTTGTCTGTACATAATCTATCCACCTTTCAGGTGTGACATGCCAAGATGCTGATTTGACAGCATGATTATTGCACAGCTTTGCCTTACGTTGGTCACATTAAATAGCCATAACCAAGTGTGAGGAAGATCTTCAGTGCCAAGCATTTGGTAGTCCACTTTCTTTCCGGAGGCTATCCAGGTCCAAACACAGCTGCGGCTTGGAACTTACAAGCGTATTTCTTCATCTTACTTGTTGTCGCCATGGCTGTATCTAAAAGCCGTAGATGTTATTGTCACATATGCATGTACAGTAGATGGAGGTATTGTCCTATTTAAGAGTGTCACAACATTGCTGTTTACGGCAGACACACTGCTGTTGTCGTGGGTTGTTACCGCGCTGGGAGGACGTTAATGAAACTGCCTAACAATAAACCCACATAAGAAACCAAGAACTCGCCCTCGATCATTCTACAGTTATAACATCATTGGGTAGACACGCTGTTTATATTGTGGGAAAGCGGACGTTAAAACAGGCTGACCTCACTCAGGTCCGCATGGAGATGGGGGGGGGGGGGGGCGTGGCCTCCAACGCCGCCTGAATTTTGTCCTAGGGAGGTTTTCGGGAGAGGCGCTGAATTTCGGGAGTCTCCCGGAAAATCCGGGAGGGTTGGTAAGTATGTTTCGCACATGTACGGCAGAGCTTCTCCTGCATTCCAGAAGACTCCGATCATATTGAGTCCAAATGGGGCATATTCTATGCCTTCATTGCCGAGGCAGTCAATCGGAGCTGTGGTCTCAAGGTGGTTGGTACCAGTTGTAGAAGCAACACACTGTTAGTGGACATCAGAGGTTAGGGAGACGATCAAGCTGACGGAGTACTACCCAAATAGATGCCTGTGGAACTCTTGAATCAGCTGACAGGTAGCAGCAGGCCAAGCAGTGCGCAGCTTCATCATTGGTCAAAGCATACACTTGTATGTGGAAGGAGTTAGGTGATGCCATGGAGGGCAGATTTTGACAAACCATCCGACACATCAGAAACGAAAAGCGGGGCCTCGTCCACAATTTTAACCGTAAAAATTGAGTTAAATACCTTTACTGAGTATTTAATCAAGAAGTGGAAGGAATATTTTGAGACCCTTCTAAACCCCACGGACACATCATTCATAGAGGAAGCAGAGGTCTAGGATAAAAATGTTGACACGACCATTATCATGGCTGAGGTTTTTGACTTAATCACATCATGTCTCAGTGTCAAGGCTACGAATGTCGACAAGTTTTGCTCTAAATTCCTGGATGTTATTAAACTGTTTTGGTTGACAAGTCATTGTGTGGAAATTGGGAACAGTACATCTTGATTGGAAGACAAAGGTGGTTGTCCCCCATTTCAAAAAGTGAGACCAGATGGTGTATTTTTTTCCTAACATGGTGTCCCGAAAAGATCTGAAGTGGACGCAAAGGGCTCTGACCTTGGCCATGCCATGGACTTTTTGGATATATTTAAGACCTGGTGAAGCCTTTCGGGCATGCCCAGTCGAAAGGAGGCCACAGGTTAGACCAAGGACACACTGGAGGGATTATACCACAGTTGGCCTGGGAACGCCTCAGTGTCTCGCCGGTGGAACTGGAAGAGGTGTCTGGAGACAGAGAAGTTGACTTCTCTACGGAGAATGCTGGGCATGCATAAGGATAAGCGGAAGATCATACATTTTACATGTGTAAAAGAAAAAATAAAGCTGTTGAAAAAATATCTCAATAAACAAATAAGAAAGAAGCACATGGAAATTAAATACAAAATCAGAGTTGTGACATCAGTGAAGGCACAGAGAATGAAGATGAGCTTCTCTGAGAAAGTTTCAGAGAGTTTTGGAGAAATAATCTGGTTATGCAATGCAATTGTTGCAGCTTTCCAGGTAGCTCGTCTCAAATGATCCTTGGGATGAAGTTACTGGATGCGAAGGTCCTGGGCTGGTGCGGTTAGATGTGGTCTGCACTTGTAAGGCTGGTTAGATGTACTAAACCCCAAATTAGTAAAGAGCACTGTCAAAACATTGCTTGAGTGTAGCAAATATTCCAGCTTTTGGGGGCTGTGCATGAATGGATATTGTGACAATAGTAGAGTACATGTATGAAATATAAACCAGCTCTTAAGTCTTGGGGACTAAATTGTGACATTGCTAGGGTGAATTAATGACATAGTCTAGCTCCGATGGTCAAAATTACTACATTGTTCTAGTGCAAGAATGACCTATATTCCAGCTCTAAAAGGATACATTGTGACAATGCCAGCATGCATGATGTTATAACATTTGCAAAACATATTTCTTGGGGGATAAATTGTGACATTCTTTGAGTGCATGCATCACATGTTGTTCAGCCCCGGGAGTCTCAATTGTGACATTGCTAGCGTGCATGAATGACATATAGAATAGAACAGCTTTGTTGCCATTGTTTTACAAAAATAACAAAATGAGTGGTGAAACTCCAGAAGGTCCTTTAAATGTAAGCATAAGAACAGGACATGAAATCACTTAAATGTAAATGTAAAAACAGGAGATAAAAACACAATACAATTAGCAGCATAAAAGAGAAGTGTGCAACGAGATTCGGTGCATATAATTAATGGCACAAGTGGTCCTTGTATAGAAACTGTTCCTGAGTCTGGATGTACAGTATGTGATCTGATTGATCTGTTAAACCTTCCAGAAGGTAACATTTGGAATCAGTGGTTTCCTGGGTGAGAGGAGTCTTTAGCAAAATTCCTAGCTCTGTTGAGGTGGTCGAGAAGCAGCAATATTCTCCACATACGGTAGCTGGCAGCGATTAATCTTTTTTGCTGCTCTCGCCACATTTTGCACGGCTTTTTTTGTCTGCTGTGGAGCAGCTTGTGTACCACACTGAGATGCACTAGGCCAGGATGGGTTCAATGGCTGCTCTATAGAAGGCCGTCATCAGCCTATACTCCATGCTGCTCCTGCTAAGCACTTTCAAGCAATGGAGTCTCTGTCTTACCTTATTCAGGGTGACAGTAGTATTGGTTGACTATAAGAGGCTCGGACAGATGGACGCCAAGGAATTTAAACTCTTTACTTTCTCCAAACATTCACCATTTATACAGAGCAAAGCAGGGTTAGACTTACCCTTTTTGGTAGTCCAGAATCAGCTCTTTTATTTTCTATCTGTTAAGAACCAGGTTGTTCATTGAATACCAGCCTGATAATCTCTTTCGCATTTCTATATGGGGTCTCGTCACTGTCTGAGATGAGTCCAATGGCTGTTGGTTTATCTGCAAACCTGATTATGGTGTTTGAATGGTGGACAGGGGTACAGTCATGAGTGTACAGAGTACAGAGGAGTGGACTTAGAACACAACCTTGATGAGCTCCAGTGTAATGGATGAGGATGTGTGTGGACCTAGTCTAACACACAGAGCGATATGTTAGAGAGTCTATGATCCAGGAGCAGATGTTGAGGAGGAACCCAAAGTGTTGGAGTTTGTTGATAAGAGTGGCGCGAAGAGGGTGTTCAGTTGAGCGAGCTTTTAGTTCTGTAGGAAAGTGTATACGGATCAAAAGACGGGAAGGGGCTGGATTTGATGTGATGCAGGACCAGTTTTTCAAAACATTTAAGGAGATTGAGAGTAACTGGCCAGTAGCTGTTTAACCTTTGTGTGGTGTTCAGGTCTGTGGGGCCCGTTTTCTATTTTTCTTAAAAGAAAAATGATACATTTAATTAATTTTTCAAACTGAGACTCACTGGATTTGGCTCATTTTCTGTGAAGAACATATATCAGAATACATATGTAATGACCACACACCATACTCCCCCTACACCTTTCTATTACATATAAGATGTCCGGGTCCACTGGACCCGGGGCTAATAGAAGTGCGGTAATTGATGTTCTGCGTTCCACACGCACCCAACACACACACACACACACACACACACACACACACACACACACACACACACACACACACACACACACCTAGTCAGGGGAAGGACAGAGTGTAGGTACACAGAACATCAGAGGGTCAAATGTGCGAGAAAATGAGAGCAGAGAGTGTTGACAAACAATGTTGCAACCTTGTGTGGAAACCGCAGGTGCAGAAACAAAAAAGAAGAATCCATGTGGGATGCAAAGACTGGCAGGGAAATTTCCATGCAACGTTCATATTGTTGTTACTCAGCCAGTGTTTGTTGGTCTTAGACTTAGACTTACTTTTTATTGTCATTCAATATTAACTTAACAGTACAAATAGGAACATAATTGTGTTGCATTAGCTCATGGTAGTGCAGGATTAAAAAAAAATGAGGTGCAGTTATAAAAAAATAGATCACCGTACATATAAATATATTGCACTTTTGCATATGCATCCACGTTTGTGGATGTATACTATATTGTCTTTATATTCAAGCGAGTTAATCCATTTTTGGGGGTAATTGAGGGGATTATTATGATGCCTTCAAGAATCTTATGGCCTGAGGGAAGAAGCTGTTACAGAACCTGGAGGTTCTGCTACGGAGGCTGCGGAACCTCTTTCTAGAGTCCAGCAGTGAAAACAGTTGTTGTTGGGGGTGGGATGAGTCTATGCCGATTTTCTGAGCCCTGGTCAGGCAGTGGCAGTTTGCGATTTCCTATATAGGAGGAAGAGGAGTCCTGATGATCTTTTCCGCCGTCCTCACTACTCTCTGGAGATAATTCCAGTCTGAGGCACTGCAGGCTCCGGTCCAGACAGAGATGTTGTTGGTCAGCAGGCTCTCTATAGTGCCTCTGTAGAATGTGGTGAGAATGGGGGGAGGGAGCTGTGCTCTTTTCATCCGACGCAAAAAGTGCACGCTGCTGAGCTCTTTTTACAAGAGCTTCGGTGTGTAAGGACCAGGTTATATTGTCAGTTATCTGCACCCCCAGGAACTTGGTGCTGCTTACCATCTCCATTGCTGTGCCATTGATGAAGAGTGGAGTGTGGCTGGACTGGTGCTTCCTGAAGTAGATGATGATCTCCTTGGTCTTGTTGACGTTCAGGACCAGGTTGTTGGTTCTGCACCAGTCAACCAGATGTTTCACCTCCTCCCTGTAGTCCATCTCGTTGTTGTCACGAATGAGGCCCACTACTGTTGTGTCGTCCGCATACTTCACAATGTTGTTAGTAGTGGACCTGGCACAGCAGTCATGGGTCATCAATGTGAACAGCAGCGGACTCCGGACACAGCCCTGGGGGGAGCCGGTGCTCAGGGAGATGGCACTGGAGGTGTTGTCGCCCACTCTCACAGACTGGGGACTGTCTGTGAGGAAGTCAAGCAGCCAGTTGCATAGGGGGTACTGAATCCAAGGGGGGCCAGTTTGCTCACCAAGTGCTGCGGGATGATGGTGTTGAATGCCGAGCTGCGGTCCAGAAACAACAGTGTGTCATTTCCTTCCAGACGTTCTAAGCTCAGGTGGAGTGCAGAGGAGATGGTGTCCTCTGTGGAGCGGTTAGGGCGATAAGCAAACTGGTATAGGTCAAATGTGGGGGGAAGTCTGGAGACAATGTATTCCTCTACCAGACTTTCGAAAGCACTTCATTACATATGTTTTTGGGATAAAGTAAACATCTGTTCAGTATTTAAACATAAAAGTGTTTGATTGTGAGGCATTAAAGGCCACAAAATCGAACGGGTCCATCAGACCCACAAACACTGGCTGAGTAACAACAATAAAAACACCACACAAGGGTTAAATCCTCAGCGGAACATTTTTTGGGGACACAAATGATGGTGGCTTTCCCTAGGCAGGAAGGGACTAAGATGTTAAAACTCTGTCTAGCTGGTCTGCAAAATACTGACGTTCTTTGCTTGGTACTCCATCAGTTCCAGTAGTTTGAGAGAGGGGGAAGATGCCTCTGTTTAAGTCTGCTCAGGTCATGCTGTACAGCACCTTATCCCCTGACTTAAAGGTGGTGTTATGTGCTCTGATGAGTTTATGGGCCTCTTTTGTCATCCACGGTTTCTAGTTTGGAAACATCCTGATCCACTTTTTAACTGCAACAGTGTCATCACAGACCTTAATATATGGCAGGACAGACTTCCTGTGGTCTTACAGGTCCCCCTGGTTAAACATGTCCCAGATTGTGCTCTCAAAACAGTTTTGTAACTGTGAGAGTGCATCTACAGACAAGGTTTTGATAGTTTTGATGCTTGGTTTAGATGATCTTATAAGGTGGGGGGGGGGATGAGCAGGGAGCATTACCAGCGAGTGATGGTCTGACTGGCCAAGATGGAGGATGGGTACAGCTCTGCAGGCCTGCTTTATGTTAGTGTACACATGATCCAAGGTGTTATTCCTCCCTAAAGCACATACTGGTAAAAGTTTTGTCACCACTGATCTTGATTTGCTTGATTAAAGTCCCCTGCTAATATGTGTGCACCGTCAGGATCGGTGTGCTGCCGGTAATCTACAATTGTCATTAAATTTCCAAGAGCGATGCTAACATTAACATCGGAGGATATGTAACAGCAGTGTTAAAAACAATGCTCAACTCGAGGGGTAAATAGAAGGGTCTGCATAGTACGGAGAATGCCACCAGGTCAGGGGAACAATGTTCGGGATTAATCCTACTGTTGGTACACCAGCTGTTTTTGAGGTAGACACGGAGACCACCTCCTTTACCCTTAGCCGACTCGATGCTCCTATCCTGCCGGTAGCTAGCGCAGCCTGCCAGGTGGATAGCAACGTCGGGTATGAGGAGGTGCAGCCAGCTGTCTGTTATGATCGTTATGCAACATGTCCAGGTGTCGCTGTTACAAGCAGCAAGCAGGTCCACCTCATCCATCTTGTTGGCAATATAGCTGGCGTTTGTCATAAAGGTGCTAGCCAGCGTGCCTGAACATTGCTTCTACCTTCGTCCCTGTTTACGTCTATATCTCATTGCCGACATGCATATCTACTCCTAATTCGCTTCTCTAGCGATTATGTCTGGGATTTTATTTTTCCTCTGGAAGTCTCTAGTGCTCCTGAAACTACATTGCAGTCCGATGTCAATCAACTCTCAGCGACCGTAGGCTTGCTATGCTTGATACGAGCAGCAATAGGACTTAGAAAAAATCACAAATTGGGGGTTAAACTCTGACATTGTCAAGTCCGGAATATACTCTCTAACGTCACAGTTTGCGTAAGCAACGCTGCCTTGCTCCTCAACCTGCGGACCTTAATGTGCACGTCTTAAAACAATGTAGCTTCTCATCAGCGCTCATGCGGACTGCAGAGCTGTGATTGGTCAGCTTGTTCCTGCATAATTACCGTGGTTTTCTGCCTGGCAAAGCAAAGAAAATCCCAAAAAACTACAACCTCTATTATCAAAAAAAATGGAGCAAATCGAGAAGCGTATTATTGAAGAAATTCACAAATATGACCGTTGATACAATACTTCTTTGCCAAACTTTCTATATAAAGATTGCCTTGACTCATTCAGGGGTTGCGCACCCCACTTTCGCGAATGTCTTCTGTTCCTGTTCCGAAGCAATGTCTTCATTAAAATTAGCCGTTGTTTCAAAAGGATGTTACAGATCCAACATTAAAGTGGTTGTTGCTTCAGAAACCACTGTTTGCTACAGCGACTACTACACACAGGAAGGTCTCTCTCTCTCTCACAGGAAGGTAGTCAACAAGAGTTGTAGTTGCCACCACAGGAAAACACTGCCCTTTAGGGTTTTGGAAGATAATCGCAGCAGAAAAGCTTCAAAGGAACTAAGACTCTGTCAGAGGAGAAGAAAACTATGTGACGTGAGAGTATATTTCGGTCTTTAGAGTGCATGAATGACATATAACATAGAACTGAGGGGCTAAATTGCGACATTGCTTAAGTGCATGGATTAATATTGCGGCATTGCTAGGATGCCTAAATGGCATATAAAAATTTAAATATTGTAGTGTTGTATGCCTTATAGTTATTCAAGAGTGGGAGTAAGTGATGTGGTTGGGGGGGGTAAGCAGAGGGTAGACGCCGTCTTAATCTGTGAGAAACGTTCTAATTCCCGGATTGCTGAATCTACCGAAATCCTGGAAATATATTAGGAGGCTTCGCTCTGCCCAGTTGGGTCTTTAATAAGGAAGGGCCACGTTTTGCTACGAAGTCATGGTGCAGCACTTGCATAATGTACCCAGCTGCCTTTTCTTCCAATTATTTTTTTCCCCTATTTGGGAAAATGATTTAATCGACAACGATCCGACGCGCATACTGACAAGCAAAGTCTGGTTTGTCCACCTAATCCAAATGCGAGCCGGAAGTTAATCAAATGAGGACTGGCCACACTGACAGGAAACTTTGATCATTGTTGGACTCTTATAACAAAGCATGATATTAAATAATAAAACCATCTGTGAAAACCTGCAATTTTTAAAGACATTGAGTTAAAAACTTCAAATGTTTGAGAGCTATCAGATAAAAGTTAAAGTTAAAGTACCAATGATTGTCACACACAGTAGGTGTGGTGAAATATGTCCTCTGCATTTGACTCATCCCCTTGATCACTCCCTGGGAAGCGAGGGGAGCAGTGGGCAGCAGCGGTGCCGCGCCAGGGAATAATTTATGGTGATTTAACCCCCAATTCCAAGCCTATAGTCCTCTTTCATTGATTCCAAATAAATATAATTTGATGTTCTTCAAAACCCAATACAAACCTTGATGAAAATATTAATACTTTGATATTTTTAAGATACGTGAAAATGTGAAACTTCTGCTAGAGTGCCAAGCGAAAATGTATTATTTAATGAGTATCCTTTCTTACGCTGTCTACAATTAGGATTTTATAAAAAATAGAAAAAAAATCAACACAATTTTTCTTTTCTACCCTATTCCTGCTATAATGCCCAACAAATTGAATATATGCCATTGAATATCTATAGTTAGATTGCTATTGGTAATGAACTTCTTAACGGACCCACATGTTCAACAATGTTAGGTTTTTATGTCTCTGATGTCTAACAATAGTAATTCTGCGGTTTTCTAATACACTCATCTGTTACGTACAGAAGGAGACAACACCACAAGGAGGATCAGGTTAATAGGTTTATTGCAACCTTTGATGAGTATGTGGGAGGTGTATGCTACTCTAAGTGTTTGGTGCAAGATGATGTGTAGAATTAATAATGTAAATGTTACCAGGGTTTGTTGTAAGAGCGTGTTGGATGAATCCTTCGTCAGTCCAGAGGGGCGAGGCAAAGAGGTAGTCCGGGGGCAGGCAAGCGGTCAGGGTCTGGAGAGAAGAAACAAGGTCCCTGTCAAAGCAGGGCTCAAGGATCTAGCAGTCCAAAATCCAGAGGGAGGTCGAGATACACAACTCGATCATGGGGAACAGGAAGGACACTGTGGGAAGCACAAAGGACATGAGACACGGGTAACAAGGAAGACAAGGAGAGAACAAGTACGCGGGAGGAAAGCCAGAGACGGAATGCTTGCTACGGAGAGTTAACTACATTCCGGCGTAGGCTGCATGGGTCCGCTGGTCTTTTTGCTGTTTGTCTTTTTATACTAGGTGCGCTGATTGCTGATTGCCTGCAGCTAAGCGGAGCCGGGTCGTGTCCTGGCGTGCTGCCAACAGAGGTCCTGGCAGCACAAGCTGCCGATGAAAGGCAGGTTAAAGCCCGCGCCCTGACACCATCCATCCATTTTCTTCCGCTTATCCCAGTGCTCCGCAACCCAAAATGTTGAAAGAGCCATTTTAGACCAAGATTTCAAAAACAAATCTGTCTGGGATCCCAAAATACATAAAAGTCGTATACAATTGTTATAATGAAGGCGACACATGATGTAAGTGTCAATATGACTAGTAGCCTTGGACTATGTGTTGCAGGCTAATGCAAATCTGCGTTGACAGAAAAGTTGAAATGTAATATTTATTCTACACATTTTTACAACACTGGAATACATTAGTACAATAAAGGCTGCTCAGAGGGTGAGATAACTCCGGCATATTACAGGCTTAGAATGGCCAAAGGTATACACATACATGTTGCGGTTAATGGTATTCTATCTTTATTTGTTGAACAAAAATAATATAAAAAATCAAATTACAGGATGTTATTTATGTACAGTAGTTTGCTCATTTTCCTCGTCTGGTGCACTAACGTGGTTTATTTTTTATTATTTTTTTTATTTTTTTTACATATGTAGCATCATCCACAAAGATACAAAGACTTGCTATTGCAAAATCTAGTGGACACATTTAGAACAGCGGTTTCTTTCATTCAAAAGTTTTGGCTCATTTTTAGACTGAGCAAACTCATCCCACTGGCCGGATAAAACCTGTTTTGACACCCCAGTACGAAGGGTTTGTGTGCACAAAAAAATGCGCAGACTTGATAGCGCATGCAAAGCTGAGCTACTAAGCTTGTTTGTTGCTGGTGTAGCTCAGGGCGCTAAAAATAGGTTCTGTTTTCTAGACCGTGCTTATAACATATTGTCCAGAAAAGGTGAAACAGATTACTGCGCTGCAAAAACTGAAATCTAAGTAAGATTAAATATTTCAAATAAGGGTGACATTTGCTTGTTTTCTGTCTGATAATATCATTCTTCTCACTAAGCAGATTTTATGTGAGAGTGTTTTACTTGTTTTAAGTGTTTTGGTCCTAAATAATCTCAGTAAGATATAACAGCTTGTAGCTGAGATTTGATGACCTATATTTAGTAAAACATGCTTAAAACTACAATATAAACTGTTGCAAAGCTGTTTCATCCACACTCAGAAGTATACAAGTACTTTTTTAAAGTAATAATTTCTTATTTCAAGCATGAAAAAAAATGCCTTTGACACAGTTGTGTCTCATATTAAAACAGATGACAGCCAAATGGACTTTGCTGTTTTATTTTCAATGAAACAATAAAAATATGTACTTATATAGTAGTACAGTTGTTACTAGTGGGAATATGTTCATTTTAAGTTATTGGCTAATTTTACTTATTTTGGAAAGTCTTGACAAGCCAAATTTTCTTGTTCTATTGGCAGATAATTTTGCCTATCCATCCATCCATTTTCTACCGCTTATTCCCTTTGGGGTCACAGGGGGCGCTGGAGCCTATCCCAGCTACAATCGGGCGGAAGGCGGTGTACACCCTGGACAAGTCGCCACCTCATCACAGGGCCAACAGATAGACAGACAACATTCACACTCACATTCACACACTACTGCGATGAGGTAGCGACTTGTCCAGTGTGTACTCCGCCTTCCGCCCAATTGTAGCTGAGATAGGCACCAGCGCCCCCTGTCACCCCAAAAGGGAATAAGCAGTAGAAAATGGATGGATGGATGAATTCACACACTAGGGCCAATTTAGTGTTGTCAATCAACCTATCCCCAGGAGCATGTCTTTGGAGGTGGGAGGAAGCCGGAGTACCCGGAGGGAACCCACGCAGTCACGGGGAGGACATGCACACTCCACACAGAAAGATCCTGAGCCCGGGATTGAACCCGGGACTACTCAGGACCTTCGTATTGTGAGGCAGATGCACGTGCCACCGTTGTTCAGATAAAATACCCCTATTTTTTAATTTTAATTTTTTTTTTCTTGTTTTTGAACACTGACTTTTTGCAGTGTGTGATATGCTACATGTTCCACAACATAAAAGTTGAAATATGATGCCAGTAAATGAGTGTCTTCATAGTGACAGCCAGAAGGACACACAAAAACCTCACTTAAATAGGGTGGTTAACACCACTTCTTTTCATATTGCACATGCAGTCTGAGTAGCTGAGTAGATCACTCCCAACATGCCCACTAAAAGTACACACAATTGTATAGGTTGCACACATTATTTAGCACTTTTTATTTGGATCTTGGTAGAGCAAGCCCCCAGTGTCACCATTTTATTTTATCTTTGCACCCAAAAGAGTACATTTCAGTATCTCCAAATGATCCTATTACCTGTGGAGAGCTCCTCGGATACTTGTCACTATCACTCGGAATCCATTCTCATTTATTGACACTCCTGAAATTCCAGTGGACAGCGCTACGTTGCCATAATGATGTGTCAAAATGACAAATATTAGCTCTGCTGGCCCTCAATCAATTAAGAAAAGCAGTCAATGAGAGGTGCTATCGATGAGAAAAAGATTCCCGGAACCTGCCTCTGAGTTTTGGGAGCGTTTTTTTTCCTCAACAAAAGGAGGCTAATGTGCTATAAAAGGTATCCCATATTTCACACCTTCTGGGCTGAGCAGCTGTCCATAGCATAGCAAACATGTTATTGGCTAAAGCGTGAGGCGACGTGGAGAAAAGAAAGGGTGGAGTTGAGACACAAATAAACGCCCCTCAGGCCATGCAATATGGAATGTTCCGGATTTAAAAAATGTAAACATTTTCAACAACCTTTAGTTATGGGTAAGGTTATGTATTAGTTTATTAATATAATGCATACAGGTTACGTTGGTGTACATCACACTTCATAATGCGGAAAACATTTTTAATGGGAGACAGGTCTGGACTCCAGTCAGGACATTCTAGTACCCACACTCTTTTACTACGAAGCCAAGTCATTGTAACACATGCAGAATGTGGCCTGGGATTGTCTTGCTGAAATAAGCAGGGGCGTCGATGGTAACGTTGCTTAGATGGCAACATATTTTGCTCTAAAACCTGTATGTACCTTTCAGCATTAATGGTGCCTTCACAGATGTGTAAGTTACCCATGCATTGGGCACTAATACACCCACATACCATCATAGATGCTGGCTTTTGAACTTTGCCACTACTACAATCTGAGTGGTTCTTTTCCTCTTTGGTCCAGACGACACAACATCCACGGTTTCGAAAAACAATTTGAAATGTGGACTCACCAGACCATAGAACACTTTTCCACTTTGCATCAGGTATAAAAGCAGCTTCCATGAAATGCTAAGTAATTCACAAACAAGGATGGGCCGAGGGTCACCAATTTGTAAGCAAATTGTCAAAACAGTTTTAAAACAACATTTCTCAACGAGCTATTGCAAGGAATTTAGGGATTTTACCATCCACGGTCAGTGAAATCATCAAAAGTTTCAGAGAATCTGGAGAAATCACTGCACGTAAGCGATGATATTACGGACCTTTGATCCCTCAGGCGGTACTGCATCAAAAACCGACATCAGTCTGTAAAGGATATCACCACATGGGCTCAGGAAAACTTCATAAAACCACTGTCAGTAACTACAGTTAGTTGGTAAATCTGCAAGTGCAAGTTAAAACTCTGCAATGCAAAGCAAAACCCATTTATCAACAACACCAAGGAGCGCCGCTGGCTTGGCTGGGCCCGAGCTCATCTAAGATGGACTGATGCAAAGGGGAAAAGTGTTCTGTGGTCTGACGAGTCCACATTTCAAATTATATTTGGAAACTGTGGACGTGGTGTCCTCCGGAACAAAAAGGAAAATAACCATCCGGATTGTTATAGGCGCAAAGTTCAAAAGCCAGCATCTGTGATGGTATGGTGGTGTATTAGTGCCCAAGGCATGGGTAGCTTACACATCTGTGAAGGCACCATTAATGCTGAAAGGTCCATACAGGTTTTGGAGCAACATATGTTGTCATCCAAGCAACGTTATCATGGACGCCCCTGCTTATTTCAGCAAGACAATGCCCAGCCACGTGTTACAACAGCGTGGTTTCGTAGTAAAAGAGTGTGGGTACTTTCCTGGCCCGCCTGCAGTCCAGACCTGTCTCCCATCCAAAATGTGTGGCCCACTATGAAGCGTAAAATACGACAATGGAGACCCCGGACTGTTGAACGACTGAAGCTCTACATAAAACAAGAATGAGAAAGAATTCCACTTTCAAAGCTTCAACAATTAGTTTCTTCAGTTCCCAAACGTTTATTGAGTGTTGTTAAAAGAAAAGGTGATGTAACACAGTGGTGAACATGCCCTTTCCCAACTATTTTGGCATGTGTTGCAGCCATGAAATTTTAAGTTAATTATTATTTGCAAAAAAAAAAAGTTTATAAGTTTGAACATCAAATATCTTGTCTTTGTAGTGCATTCAACTTATATTTACATCTAACACAATTTCCCAACTCATATGGAAACGGGGTTTGTATGTTTCATTCTAAAATATATATAGTGTGATTTTGTACATTTGCAAATAATTTTAACAATTCTTACACGTTTTTTTACATATTTTTCCTCACATTTTTTGCACTTGTAAGATGCTCTAAATGCTTTAGTGCAGTGGTCCCCAACCACCGGGCCCCGGCCCGATTTGTACCGGGCCGCAGAATAATTTTTTATTAATTTTTTTTTTTTTTTTAATAAATATATATATATATATATATATATATATATATATATATATATATATATATATATATACATATATATACAATATACACTTACAATTAGTGCACCAACCACAAAAACCTCCCTTTTTCATGACAAAGAAAAAAAAAAAAAAAAAAGGACCCCCCCGGGCCGCGGGAAAATTATTAAGCCTTGATCGGTCCGCGGATACAAAAAGGTTGGGGACCATTGCTTTAGTGTACACATGTTTTGTTATTGTAAACACAAGTCTTGTAAAATATGAGGCATCAAAGGCACATACGAGCTATCAATAGCTCAAGGTTAACTTATTTTCAAAGAATTACTATGAAGGTTATAACAACATGAATTAGGATGACTTTGGACGTTTCTTTGCATTTTGATTATTTCCTGTGAGAAAAATGATCAATTACCATATTTTTCGTATTATAAATGGCTCTGGAGTATAAGTCGCACTTGCTGAAAATGCATAAAAAAGAAGGAAAAAAACATATATAAGTTGCACTGGAGTACAAGTCACATTTTTTGGGGAAATTTATTTGCTAAAACCCAACACCAAGAATAGACATTTGAAAGGCAATTTAAAATAAATAAAGAATAATGAATAACAGGCTGAATAAGTGTACGTTATATGACGCATAAATAACCAACTGAGAAGGTGCCTGGTATGTTAACGTAACATATTATGGTAAGAGTCATTCAAATAACTATAACATATAGAACATGCTATACGTTCACCAAACAATCTGTCACTCCTGATCGATAAATCCAATGAAATCTTCTTCATAGGTGTCGCTTTGTCGGAAGTAGTAGCAGATAACATCTTTTTTTTTCACAATGCACTTCCGCCATGACCCGCCCCTGCCAAATTTTAATTGGTTGACGTGTGTGTGTGACGATTGCTGATAAACTCCTAGTCCCTTACCTGGATGAGATAAATAATATTATTTGATAGTTTACGGTCATGTGTTAATAATTTCACAAATAAATCGCTCCAGAGTATATATCGCAACCCTGGCCAAACTATAAAAAAAATTGAGATTTATAATCCGTATCTTAATTTAATTATATGCTATAGTATATTTTTATTGTTATAGTGTTATTGCATGTTTTCTGGATCTCTTTAATTAATTTAGCCGGGTACTGCAGATGGAAATGAGCTATTTAGCTATAATCTGGTGCAGAACATCTGTCCTAAACTTAAGGTTTCTGTGCATTGTCCCTTCAATTGAAGACTAAACTAAACTAAAATGTTTTCAAAATATCATCCAATCTGAGGTAAAAAAAAAACTCAAATTCCTTCTTGTTTGTGTTGTTTACACACAATAGTGTGGGGATTTACAGTAGGGAGTAATATGCACACACTTTTTTTTCAAGAAGGTTGGGGCCCAGCCTGGACTGCAGGAACGCTACAAAAGCCCCGAATCCTGAATGTAGCGTTAAATCCTCCAATATCACAGCCACTCAGACTCACCCACTGCCCTCACTGCGTGGGAAAAAAAATAAATAAATAAAAGAAGAAGAACATATCCTTTCACTTTCCCTGTGAAACTTCCAATAAAAGTCTCCCACTGCCAAGCTTAAACGCTGCTGCCATAACAGCGGCAAGGTGTACAGCTCCAGGGCGCAATTTTCCATAGTCTTGCACTATATTGCTGCATGGAAATTGTATTGAATGTTTCTGTAGGAATAATCATGGGAGGCAGGCAGACAGGTGGAAGAAGGGGGGGTGGGGGGGGGGTTACTACTCCTATTATTGTATTCATGTCACACCGCCTAGAAATCTCACAAATCTGCAGAAAGCCTCAGTGTGTATATGTTTTATAGCCCAAAATGTCGGTGACAAGACAGGAAAGACAATGAGCCAATTTCCATAGAGGAGTGCCACGAAAAAGTAAAAAAAAAAATACAGAAAAAAAAAAATAAATAATGATTAAAGGTCTGTATTTGGGTTAGAACTACTATAATTAATATATATGTTTAAATACTATTTAAATTATGTATTTTTTTTCACTACAAATTAGTGTTGTCCCGATACCAATATTTTGGTACCAACACCAAAATGTATATGTTGATACTTTTCGGTACCATTTGGTACTTCTCTAAATAAAGGGCACCACAAAAAATTGCATTGGTTTTATTTGAATAAAACATTTTACGGTACATTAAACATATGTTTCTCATTGCAAGTTTGTCCTTAAATAAAATAGTGAACATATAAGGCTGTCCTCTGTCACCGATTCTGTTCATAACTTTTAAGGACATAATTTCTAGGCGCAGTCAAGGCGTTGAGGGGTTCCGGTTTGGTGGCCGCGGGATTAGGTCTCTGCTTTTTGCAGATGATGTGGTCCTGATGGCTTCATCTGGCCCGGATCTTCAGCTCTCACTGGATTAGCTCGCAGCCGAGTGTGAAGCGACAGGAATGAGAATCAGCACCTCCGAGTCCAGGTCCATGGTTCTCGCCCGGAAAAGGGTGGAGTGCCATCTCCGGGTTGGGGGGGAGACCCTGCCCCAAGTGGAGGAGTTCAAGTACCTAGGAGTCTTGTTCACGAGTGGGGGAAGAGTGGATTGTGAGATCGACAGGCGGATCGGTGCGGCGTCTTCAGTAATGCGGATGCTGTATCGATCCGTTGTGGTGAAGAAGGAGCTGAGCTGGAAGGCAAAGCTCTCAATTTACCGGTCGATCTACGTTCCCATCCTCACCTATGGTCATGAGCTTTGGGTCATGACCGAAAGGATAAGATCAGGGATACAAGCGGCCAAAATGAGTTTCCTCAGCCGGGTGGCGGGGCTCTCCCTTAGAGATAGGGTGAGAAGCTCTGTCATCCGGGCGGAGCTCAAAGTGAGCCGCTGCTCCTCCACATCGAGAGGAGCCAGATGAGGTGGCTCGGGCATCTATTCAGGATGCCACCCGAACGACTCCCGAGGGAGGTGTTTAGGGCACGTCCAACCAGTAGGAGGCCACGGGGAAGACCCAGGACACGTTGGGAAGACTGTCTCCCGGCTGGCCTGGGAACGCCTCGAGATCCCCCGGAAAGAGCTAAACGAAGTGGCTGGGTAGAGGGAAGTCTGGGTTTCCTTTTTTAGGCTGCTGCCCCCGCGACCCGACCTCGGATAAGCGGAAGAAGATGGATGGATGGATGGACATTGTTACGACTGGTTGGCATAGTGATGCCAAATTGGTCCCTTCGTGGATGCGTCGGCATGAACACAGCAACGGTAAGTTAAAATGATTTATTACACTTAACAAAAACAGACTATGAACAAAAACACTGGAGCTAACAGACAAAAATAAACCAAGGGCGCTAGCATGAAAGCTAGGAATAGAAAATACAAAAACTATACTTGGCACGAAGCACACAAAAGAGTAAACAAAAAACATTCAGCATGAAAGCTGGAATATCGAGTGGCTTAGCGTAAGAGCTTGCGAGAAAATACATACAGGTAGTAGACAGTCGTGAATGTTGCTCGAAGGCAAATTAGAGTCCCAGAAAGAATAACGAAAAGGGACGGGCTTAAATAGGGGAGTAATCAAAAAGTGACAGGTGTGCAGAAACCGTGATTAGCAGGTGGGATCAATGAGCAACCATGGTGACTGACTAAACAGGAAGTAAGAGTGTACAACAGTGATACAACAACTGGAAGTATAAACCATATGTGGTGATTCAAGTAGCGGATCGCAACAGACATATAAGACAACTTGTCTTTTATTAGTAAGTAAACAAACAAAGGTTCCTAATTTAGTCTGCTGACATATGCAGGAACATATTGTGTCATTTTCCATTTTATTATTTTATGTACATTATTAAGGACAAGTGGTAGAAAATTAATTAATGTACTTTTTCATGTACTGTTAATATCTGCTTACTTTGTCTTTTAACATGTTCTATTTACACTTCTGTTAAAATGTAATAATCCCGTATTCTTCTGTTGGTTGATGCTTTACATTAGTTTTGGATGATACTACAAATTTGGGTATCAATCTGATACCATATAGTTACAGCAGTGGTTCTTAACCTTTTTTCAGTGATGTACCCACTGTGAACATTTTTTTAATTCAAGTACCCACTAATCAGAGCAAAGCATTTTTGGTTGAAAAAAAGAGATAAAGAAGTAAAATACAGTTTTTGATTCATTAAATTATACAACAGTGCAAAATATTGTTGAAAAATAAACAAGTGATTCAATTATAAATAAAGATTTCTACACATAGAAGTAATCATCAACTTAAAGTGCCCTCTTTGGGGATTGTAATAGAGATTCATCTGGATTCATGAACTTAATTCTAAACATTTCTTCACACAAAAAAGACATCTTTAACATCAATATTTATGGAACATGTCCACAAAAAATCTAGCTGTCAACACTGAATATTGCATTGTTGCATTTCTTTTCACAGTTTATGAACTTACATTCATATTTTGTTAAAGTATTATTCAATAAATATATTTTTAAAGGACTTTTGAGTTGTTTCTATTTTTAGAATATTTAAAAAAAATCTCACGTACCCCTTGGCATACCTACAAGTACCCCCAGGGGTACGCGTACCCCCATTTGAGAACCACTGAGTTACAGGGTCATACATTGGTCATATTCAAAGTCCTCATGTGTCCAGGGATATATTTCCTGGGTTTATAAACACAATATGAATTAAAAAAAAAACACAAATAAGATGTTGTGAGGCCATCAGTACTTTTCAGAGGCACCAAATATGATTCATTAGTATCGCGGTACTATAGTAATACCGGTCTACCGTACAACCCTACTACTAATAAGAGTATATAAATCAAAATCTGAAACTTCTAGAGTGCCAACAAAAAACATAGGACACTTTATGCTTTTCTCCCTTCTATTCTGTCCATCAAGGTTTTGTTACTGTTCAAATTCAACAGAAGTCTTAAATATACATTCATTGTTATTATAGCAATGATCTTTTCTATTTAAAAAAAAAATAAGAGTATATAAGTCTAAACCTTTGGAGGTGGGAGGAAGCCGGAGTACCCGGAGGGAACCCACGCATTCACGGGGAGGACATGCAAACTCCACACAGAAAGATCCCGAGGCTGGGATTGAACTCAGGATTACTCCCACCTCCAAAGACATGAACCTGGGGATAGGCCCCTCCCACCTCCAAAGCCATGCACCTGGGGATAGGCCCCTCCCACCTCCAAAGACATGCACCTGGGGATAAGTTGATTGGCAACACTAAATTGGCCCTAGTGTGTGAATGTGAGTGTGAATGTTATCTGTCTATCTGTGTTGGCGACTTATCCAGGGTGTACCCCACCTTCCGCCCGATTGTAGCTGAGATAGGCGCCAGCGCCCCCCGCGATCCCAAAAGGGAATAAGCGGTAGTAAATGGATGGATGGATGGAAGTTTAAACCTGAAACATCTAGAGTGCCAACAAAAAAACATGGTTCACTTTATGCTTTTCTCCCTTCTACTCTGTCCATCAAGTTTTTGATACTGTTCAAAATCAATAGCAGTCTTGCAAATACTTTATTGTTATTATGGCATTGATCATTTTTCAAATAAGAGTATACAAACGTATAAGTCAAAATCTGAAACTTCTGGAGAGCCAATAAAAAAAATTGGACGCTTTATGCTCTTCTCATTTCTATTCTGCCATCAAGGTTTTGATGCTGTTCAAAATCAACAGAAGTCTTGCATACACATCTATTAATATTATGGCAATTAATTTATGATAAAGATGGAACTGCTTGCATGCGGACTAACACAATGCAATAAGACATGCTTCACTTTCTCCTATACTGCTCATTCTAAATGAACAGTCAATACACTTTGACTCAGGCTCAAAATCAATGGCTAAATAAGACATAGAATAATAATGCTTCAAATTGTTCGGTGGATCAATAAAAAACTGCCACTGCAACTTGACTTCCCATGCAGGACTCAAATAGTGTAGCAATGTTAACCCCATAATTCCGGACTGTGTCATTCAAGCATTCAGCAATAGTCATTCATGCCTTGTGATCCGTAGGTCGTGAGTTAAAACCCCAGCCGAGTCATACCAAAGACTATAAAAATGAGACACATTACCTCCTTGCTTGGCACTCAGCATCAAGGATTGGAATTGGGGGTTGTTTCACCATAATGGTTCCCGAGCGGGGCCACCGCTTCTGCTCACTGCTCCCCTCACCTCCCAGAGGGTGGAACAAGGGGATGGTTCAAATGCAGAGGTTAATTTCACCACACCGAGTGTGTGTTTGATTATCAATGGTACTTAAACTTTAACTTTAAAAGCACCAACATTGTTCTTGCACTCTAGCAACATTGCAAGAATTATTCATGCTCCTTACTATTGAGCCCACCCTCCACATCTGGACTATATATCATCCATGCACTCCGGCAAGACAATGAGTGTTGTTTTTAGCGCAACAAGAGGAGTCACTTGACATTCCAGTCACACGCTCACATTTTTAAAAGAGTGCACGGTCACTTAAGCGTCTAGTGACTCAGTAGAAAAGTCCAATAAGAGTCAGAAAGACAATTTCTCCCATTTTCTTTCCTTTGCCCTTGTCCCATCAAAGTCGTACACCTGCACGGTCCATCTCCTCTTAAGCCAAACGTGATCTTCAAGTCCTGTCTGACAACCCCTGCAGTGTGACGGGAGGGTGGGGGGGTCAACAGGGTCCCCGATCCCAACCCAGAGTCTTTAAGTGGCTTTGAGATGGGAGACGTGATAGAGGCTAAGCCCTTAATAGCCATTTCTCTGTAATCTTTGCTATGAAAGGCTAAACTACGGAGCTATTGATTTGTTTGAAGAAGGGGGGGCGGGGGGGGGGGGAGTAGTCCCCATCAGGTCAGGGCATCTTGAAATGTGACAAAGCCCATCGACGAGAAGATTGGGCTTAAATCCATCCGATAAATTTGCTGGGAGTAAGCAAAACAAAGGCAAAGAAAGTCATCACTTTGGTTTCGCACCTACGTTCCATCTCCTGTTTGTCTGTTGTCTTGAAAAACAGCAAATATCAAGCTGGAAGGAGAATGAAGAGAAGACATCGTGTTAGTACTGATGTTATTTCCATGAATGTACATGTTGGCACATATCACGCATCGGGAAGGCCCTGAAGTTACAGTCGCAGGTTTGAAATGAATGTCAACATTCATGTTGGGCCCACGAATGGGACCTATGAAGATTTTCCACTTTTCTGACTTATGAATGTTGTTACAATGTTGGATATTCATGACAATGCCACATCGTCAAATCACAACCTACTCAGTGGCCTAGTGGTTAGAGCAGGGGTCACCAACCTTTCTGAAACCAAGAGCTACTTCTTGGGTACTGATTAATGCAAAGGCCTATCAGTTTGATACACCATCCATCCATCCATTTCTACTGCTTATTCTCGTTTGTGGTTGTGGGGGGCGCTGGCGCCTATCTCAGCTACAATCGGGCGGAAGGCGGTGTACAATCTGGACAAGTCGCCATTCCATCGCAAGGCCAACACAGATAGACTGACAACATTCACACACTCGGACCAATTTAGTGTTGCCAATCAACCTATCCCTAGGTGCATGTGCATGTAAGTTTGATACACGCTTAAATAAATTGCCAGAAATAGCCAATTTGCTCAAATGTACCTTTAACTCTATGGTATTATTATTAATTAATTAAATTTATCTTTGTGGAAACACTGATCATCTTAATAATTTCTCACAATAAATATATATTTTTGATGACATGTTTTAAATAGGTTATAATCCAATTTGCACTTTGTTACAATATATAACACATTGGACCAAGCTATATTTCTAACAAACACATATCATCATTTCTTCTAGATTTTCCAGAGCAAACATTTTAAAAGAAATTCAAAAGACTTTGAAATAAGTTTTAAATTTCATTCTACAGATTTTCTAGATTTGCCAGAATATTTTTATTTTATTTTAATCATAAAAAGTTTGAAGAAATATTTCACAAATATTCTCCGTCGAAAAAACATAAGCTAAAATGAAGAATTAAATTCAAATGTATTTATTATTCTTTACAATAAAAAAAAATGTACTTAAACATTGATTTAAATTGTCAGGAAAGAAGAGGAAGGAATTTAAAAGGTAAAAAGGTATATGTGTTTAAAAATCCTAAAATCATTTTTAAGTTTGTATTTTTTCTCTAAAATTGTCTTTCTGAAAGTCATAAGAGGCAAAGTAAAAAAATAAATGAATTTATTTAAACAAGTGAAGACCAAGTCTTTAAAATATTTTCTTGGATTTTCAAATTCTATTTGAGTTTTGTCTCTCTTAGAATTAAAAATGTCGCGTAAAGCGAGACCAGCTTGCTAATCAGTAAATAAAAAAATAAAAAAATAGAGGCAGCTCACTGGTAAGTGCTGCTATTCGAGCTATTTTTAGAACAGGCCAGCGGGCGACTCATCTGGTCCTTACGGGCTACCTGGTGCCCGCGGGCACCGCGTTGGTGACCCCTGGGTTAGAGTGTCCGTCTTGAGATTGGTAGATTGTGTGTTTTTTTGGTTTTTTTTTCCAAGATGGCGCCGCTGTAGTGGCTGCTGTTGGCAGGAGCTCTGTGCTCTTGTGTCATCCTTTTCTGTTTCCCTCTTGTTTTCATGTGTTATATATATATATATATATATATATATATACATATATATATACATATATATATATATATATAAATTTTTTTTTTTGCCTTTTGACCTTGACCTTACTTGCCAACCTTGAGAACTCCGATTTCCGGAGGTGGGATGATGGGGTGTGGGGGGGGGTGCGTGGTTAAGAGGGGTGTCTTATAATTCACCCACTCGAGTATTTCATATATATTTCATATATATATATATATATATATATATATATATATATATATAGAGATAGATAGATAGATAGTACTTTATTTATTCCGTCAGGAGAGTTCCTTCAGGAAAATTACAATTTTCAGCACAATCCCATTCAAGATCAGACAAACATTACAGGGAGACAGAACAGGATCGCTGACGGGTCTGCCGGCTTCCTTACAAAAAAAGATGACATACAGGTAAACAAGGGGGGTGGGGGGGCGGGGGAGGAAGAAACAAATAGAAGATTAAAATACAATTTAAAAATCGGTCTTAGCCTAGGCCCTGGAGTGGGGGTGCAGACTGAGGCCAAGGGAATAAGAAAAAAAAAAAAAGAAAAAAAACAACAACAACTCATAGCCATAGTACACATCCCTCTTCCATGTGTGTAAGAGGGAAACATCAAACATCAAAGAACACAGAGGACATTAAATACATTAAAGCAGCAGATACAACCAGACACTTCTACATACAGCTATGAATAAAAAGTAAAATAAACATATACACTGTGGTGGCCTCTGCGGTGTTCCACGCCATCGTCTGCTGGGGTGGAGGGAGCATGGCCAGAGACAGGAGCAGACCCAACAAGGCAACCAAGACAGCCGACTCCACTCTCGGCCAGTGTCCAGTCCGCATGGATGAGCGAGGATACGTCCAAGGTGACTGAGGTGTCCAACACCTGCTCACCCAGTCAAGACACCGCGAAGCCTCTCCGTCCCAGTAGCTCAGTGCTAGCTCCACAGTCCTGTCCCCTCATCCGCCTCTCCTCCAGTACATCCAAACAGACTCTGGTGTAGCAGAGACCCTGCAGCTGGTCTCCATGGCCAAAAGGCTCCCGGGAGGCAGATCCAGAAGTCCACAAAAAAAGCACCACAGAGGTCATGAAAGTGCCACCCCTTGTCACACAGTCCCAAAGGGTCCCGGACCAAAATGCAAAAAAATATAATACCACATGAAAACAAGAGGGAAACACAAAAGGATGACACAAGAGCACAGAGCTCCTGCCTACAGCAACCACTACAGCAGCGCCATCTTGGAAAAAAAAAAAATATATATATATATATATATATATATATATATATATATGACCTCCGGAAGAACTTTGAACATGTCACGAGGGAGGTGCTGAACATTGAGTCCGAGTGGACCATGTTCCGCACCTTGATTGTCGAGGCGGCAGATCGGAGCTGTGGCCGCAAGGTAGTTGGTGCCTGTCGGGGCGGCAATCCTAAAACCCCTTGGTGGACACCAGCTGTGAGGGATGCCGTCAAGCTGAAGAAGGAGTCCTATCGGGTCCTTTTGGCTCATAGGACTCCGGAGGCAGTGGACAGGTACCGACAGGCCAAGCGGTGTGCAGCTTCAGCGGTTGCGGAGGCAAAAACTCGGACATGGGAGGAGTTCGGGGAAGCCATGGAAAACGACTTCCGGACGGCTTCGAAGCGATTCCGGACCACCGTCCGCCGCCTCAGGAAGGGGAAGCAGTGCACTATCAACACCGTGTATGGTGCGGATGGTGTTCTGCTGACCTCAACTGCGGAAGTTGTGGATAGGTGGAAGGAATACTTCGAAGACCTCCTCAATCCCACCAACACGTCTTCCTATGAGGAAGCAGTGCCTGGGGAATCTGTGGTAGACTCTCCTATTTCTGGGGCTGAGGTCGCTGAGGTAGTTAAAAAGCTCCTCGGTGGCAAGGCCCCAGGGGTGGACGAGATCCGCCCGGAGTTCCTTAAGGCTCTGGATTCTGTGGGGCTGTTTTGGTTGACAAGACTTTGCAGCATCGCGTGGACATCGGGGGCGGTACCTCTGGATTGGCAGACCGGGGTGGTGGTTCCTCTCTTTAAGAAGGGGGACGGAGGGTGTGTTCCAACTATCGTGGGATCACACTCCTCAGCCTTCCCGGTAAGGTTTATTCAGGTGTACTGGAGAGGAGGCTACGTCGGATAGTCGAACCTCGGATTCAGGAGGAACAGTGTGGTTTTCGTCCTGGTCGTGGAACTGTGGACCAGCTCTATACTCTTGGCAGGGTTCTTGAGGGTGCATGGGAGTTTGTCCAACCAGTCTACATGTGCTTTGTGAACTTGGAGAAGGCATTCGACCGTGTCCCTCGGGAAGTCCTGTGGGGAGTGCTCAGAGAGTATGGGGTATCGAACTGTCTTATTGTGGCGGTCCGTTCCCTGTATGATCAGTGCCAGAGCTTGGTCCGCATTGCCGGCAGTAAGTCGAACACATTTCCAGTGAGGGTTGGACTCCGCTAAGGCTGTCCTTTGTCACCGATCCTGTTCATAACTTTTATGGACAGAATTTCTAGGCGCAGTCAAGGCGTCGAGGGGTTCCGGTTTGGTAACCGCAGGATTAGGTCTCTGCTTTTTGCAGTTGATGTGGTCCTGATGGCTTCATCTGACCGGGATCTTCAGCTCTCGCTGGACCGGTTCGCAGCCGAGTGTGAAGCGACCGGAATGAGAATCAGCACCTCCAAGTCCGAGTCCATAGTTCTCGCCCGGAAAAGGGTGGAATGCCATCTCCGGGTTGGGGAGGAGACCCTGCCCCAAGTGGAGGAGTTCAAATACGTAGGAGTCTTGTTCACGAGTGAGGGAAGAGTGGATCGTGAGATCGACAGGCGGGTCGGTGCGGCGTCTTCAGTAATGCGGACGTTGTACCGATCCGTTGTGGTGAAGAAGGAGCTGAGCCGGAAGGCAAAGCTCTCAATTTACCGGTCAATCTACGTTCCCATCCTCACCCATCCTCACCTATGGTCATGACCGAAAGGATAAGATCACGGGTACAAGCGGCCGAAATGAGTTTCCTCCGCCGGGTGGCGGGGCTCTCCCTTAGACATAGTGTGAGAAGCTCTGCCATCCGGGAGGGACTCAAAGTAAAGCCGCTGCTCCTTCACATCGAGAGGAGCCAGATGAGGTGGTTTGGGCATCTGGTCAGGATGCCACCCGAACGCCTCCCTAGGGAGGTGTTTAGGGCACGTCCAACCGGTAGGAGGCCACGGTGAAGACCCAGGACACGTTGGGAAGACTATGTCTCCCGGCTGGCCTGGGAACGCCTCGGGATCCCCCGGGAAGAGCTAGACGAAGTGGCTGGGGAGAGGGAAGTCTGGGTTTCCCTGCTTAGGCTGTTGCCCCCGCGACCCAACCTCGGATAAGCGGAAGATGATGGATGGATGGATGGATATATATATATATATATATATATATATTCGTATATATGTATATATATATATATATATATATATATATATATATATATATATATATATATATATAATGTATATGTATATATATATATATATATATATATATATATATATATATATATATATATTTTTTTTTTTTTTTTTTTTTTTTTTTTTTAAATACTTGACTCTCAGTAAATCTTAGCTATATATATTTATTCTATTAAAAATAAAATAAATAGTTGAATTTCAGACCCATCAAATACACAGTAATAAAAACACAGTCGTTCTACTAACTGTACTGTGCTTGCTGGTTACTAAAAAACAACAACAACACTTACCTTTCACCATTTGAGTAACCTTTGTTCTGCCATTTGCGTAATGGCGAGCAATCTCCGAATCGGGGAACAACCCTCACGGATTTGTTGTAGACATCCCCAAATGAGAACGGGATGTTGCTTCCAGCTATCAGCATAGCCATCCTTGTCTCAGCATAAGATACACCATCGGGTCTCCATTTTCCAAGGTGGGCCATAATACTGGGTTGTGAACGTTGCTGCGCTGCGTACGCTTTGTGCTTCGCTGACCATTCATGGCTGAATATCCGTTCGGCCGCCGTGTTCAATGGAGAAGTCTGTTCTACAAAATTTACAGGCAACATACCCCTTCCCCTTCAAACCCTCCTGGATAAACTGAAATTCTTGTTTCCAATCGTTCTGGAACTTGCAAACGTATTTCTTCATTTTGCTCGTCGACGGTGTAATATATTGGGTTGGAGTTAATAACCAGGGGACGTGATGAAGTTACGTCTCTTTACTGTGGGCTTCAGAACAGACTCCTAATGCATGTTCCTTGACTACACTTAAATGTAGAATATATCTACATTCTATTCTATGTACGGTAGATGGCAGTATTGTCCTGTTTAAGAGGGTCACAACATTGAGTCAGGTCTGTCTGCATGAGGCTGGAAGCGGGGCGTGGCATCCAACTCCGCTTGAATTTCGGGAGATTTTCGGGAGAAAATTTGTCCCGGGAGGTTTTCGGGAGAGGCGCTGAATTCTGGGAGTCTCCCGGAAAATCCGGGAGGGTTGGCAAGTATGTCCGGGACCCTTTGGGACTGTGTGACAAGGGGTGGCACTTTCGTGACCTCTGCGGTGCTTTTTGTGGACTTCTGGATCTGCCTCCCGGGAGCCTTTTGGCCATGGAGACCAGCTGCTGGGTCTTTGCTACACCAGAGTCAGTTTGGAGAGACGGGAGGGGATGCAGATGAAGAGACAGGGCTGCGGAGCTGGCCCTGAGCGCCTGGACGGACAATCTTCACAGTGTCTTGGCTGAATGAGCAGGTATCGGACACCTCAGTCTTCTTGGACATATCCTCGCTCATTCATGCGGACTGGACACTGGTCGAGAGTTGGTTGGCGGCCGAGAGTGGAGTCGGCTCTTTTAATTGCTTTGTTGGGTCTGCTCCTGTCTCTGGCCATGCTCCCTCCACCCCAGCGGACGATGGCGTGGAACACCGCAGAGGCCACCACAGTGTATGTTTCTTTTACTTTTTATTCATAGCTGTATGTAGAAGTGGCTGGTTACATCAGCTCCGCTGCTTTAATGTCTTTCATGTCCTTTGTTTTCTTTGATGTTTGAAGTTTCCCTCTTCCACACATGTAAGAAGGATGTGTAGTATGGCTATGAGTTGTTTTTTTTCCCCTTGGCCTCAGTCTGGACCCCCTCTCCAGAGGCCCTGGCTTATAGCGATTTTTTTATTTAAATGTATTTTAATGTTTTGTTTATTTCTCCCAATTTCCCCCCCCCCTGTTTACCTGTATCTCACCTTTGTTATAAGGGGCGTTAATTTTCCTGAAGGAACTCTCCTGAAGGAATAAATAAAGTACTATCTATCTATCTATCCATCCATCCATCCATCCATCCATCTATCCATCTATCCATCCATCTATCTATCTATCTATCTATCTATCTATCATCCATCCATCCATCCATCCATCCATCCATCCATCCATCCATCCATCCATCCATCCATCTATCTATCTATCTATCTATCTGTTCAAAGTCATACCGAGTGATACCAAAGACTATAAAAATGGAACCAATAACCCTGCTTGCCACTCAGCATCAGGGGCTGGAATTGGGGGTTAAATCACCAAAAATGATTCCTGGGCGCGGCACCGCTGCTGCTCACTGCTCCCTTCACCTCTCAGGGGCTGAACAAGATGATTGGTCAAATGCAGAGGACAGATTTCACCACACCTAGTGTGTTTGTGACAATCATTGGTACTTTAACTTAACTTTAACTTTAACATAAGGTTTATGCATTTGGACGTGAGCTTGCAAGGCGTTTTGGATGCCTCTGAACATTGCGTGTTTCGGTCAAAATGGCAACCCACTGATGTCAATGTGCGCCAGACAGACATACTTTTATGGGCGTGCAGTATATGCTCACGTCTGCTTCAAACTGTGCGAGGACTATCATGGCTCCCGTGTCATGCCTTCTCGATTCATGCCTTCCCGCCTGCTCTGATGTCTTCAAAAGTCAAATATTGCTGTGTTTATCCATCCATGACATTTTGTAAGTGACTGTTTAGTCAACATGGACCAGTACAATGTTGTATAAGGGGCTACTGAAAGATGGAAACATTCCAACATTACTATTTGGTTGTGTTGAAGAACCACAAGAGAACGCTGTAAGTCACAACTTATTAGTGTTGTAACTATTTGGTGTAAAAGTCTGTTAGTGCACATACAAGGAACAAATGAAGAGTTCATATGCAAAAGCAGATAAATCCATTTTGACCGATTCTGTATATTAACGATTTTCTGCCTGCTGGTGTTGCTGGTACATGTACAAGCGTCCATCCATCCATCCATCCATCATCTTCCGCTTATCCGAGGTCGGGTCGCGGGGGCAGCAGCCTAAGCAGGGAAGCCCAGACTTCCCTATCTCCAGCCACTTCGTCTAGCTCTTCCCGGGGGATCCCGAGGCGTTCCCAGGCCAGCCGGGAGACATAGTCTTTCCAACGTGTCCTGGGTCTTCCCCGTGGCCTCCTACCAGCTGGACGTGCCCTAAACACATCCCTAGGGAGGCGTTCGGGTGGCATCCTGACCAGATGCCCGAACCACCTCATCTGGCTCCTCTCGATGTGGAGGAGCAGCGGCTTTACGTTGAGCTCCTCCCGGATGGCAGAGCTTCTCACCCTATCTCTAAGGGAGAGCCCCGCCACCCGGCGGAGGAAACTCATTTCGGCCGCTTGTACCCGTGATCTTATCCTTTCGGTCATGACCCAAAGCTCATGACCATAGGTGAGGATGGGAACGTAGATCGACCGGTAAATTGAGAGCTTTGCCTTCCGGCTCAGCTCCTTCTTCACCACAACGGATCGATACAACGTCCGCATTACTGAAGACGCCGCACCGATCCGCCTGTCGATCTCACGATCCACTCTTCCCCCACTCGTGAACAAGACTCCTAGGTACTTGAACTCCTCCACTTGGGGCAGGGTCTCCTCCCCAACCCGGAGATGGCACTCCACCCTTTTCCGGGCGAGAACCATGGACTCGGACTTGGAGGTGCTGATTCTCATTCCGGTCGCTTCACACTCGGCTGCGAACCGATCCAGTGAGAGCTGAAGATCCCGGCCAGATGAAGCCATCAGGACTACATCATCTGCAAAAAGCAGAGACCTAATCCCGTGGCCACCAAACCGGAACCCCTCAACGCCTTGACTGCGCCTAGAAATTCTGTCCATAAAAGTTATGAACAGAATCGGTGACAAAGGACAGCCTTGGCGGAGTCCAACCTTCACTGGAAACGTGTCCGACTTACTGCCAGCAATGCGGACCAAGCTCTGACACTGATCATACAGGGAGCGGACTGCCACAATAAGACATTCCGATACCCCATACTCTCTGAGCACTCCCCACAGGACTTCCCGAGGGACACGGTCGAATGCCTTCTCCAAGTCCACAAAGCACATGTAGACTGGTTGGGCAAACTCCCATGCACCCTCAAGAACCCTGCCGAGAGTATAGAGCTGGTCCACAGTTCCACGACCAGGACGAAAACCACACTGTTCCTCCTGAATCCGAGGTTCGACTGTACAAGCGTACAATGGTTTATTTAATATCAACATAAGCAAGTCATGAAAGCCTAAACTTTTAAGAAATGCTGATGTAATGAATGGCTTTCAAATAAGAGTGTTTGATGTGGTTTTACGTCAAAAGCAGATATATCCAAATTATGATATGTTGCAAAAACAGATATCTCCAAAATTGTTTTCTTTGCGGTCGTTATTTCGCATAATATTCAAGATAAAGATAGAGAGAAAAACAGAACGTGAAATTTATCGAAAGCCACATTTCAAGGTAACAACTGTTCACATTTCTTTACTTCATTATTTAACAGTTTCGATCCCTTGGTACGTATAAATCTAGCTGTCCCTGCGAACATTGTTTCTTCGTACTTGCTAACCGGACATGCTTTTTTGGAACTGTGACCTCACATATTTACCTTGTGCTTTTCAGCACCAAATGAAAAAACAAAAAAAACAGTGTTGCAATAAAGACAATGTTTTATTAATGAAACAAGCACAAATGCTCAACCTGGTTTGCCTATCAAAAACACTCCTGTGCAGATAACAGCTCACTCATCATCGCTATCGACATTAGCTCCATGCTCGGCAACATCGTTTAACGCAGCGGTGTAAAACTCACGGACACGCGTGCTAGCGCCAACATCAAATAACTTCAACACGTCAGTTTTTTTCGCTGGCTTAACAGTGTTCACAGGAGAAGCTTCCAAATGATTCATGCGTGGATAACAACACTGAGTGACTCCGTGCGCGCCGCCATTTTGTTTGTCACGTGACCCCGTACTGCAGCGCTGGTTGGGCAAACGGATATATCGGCTTTTGTGGTAAATAATCCATGGCGCTTATCGGCCTTTGCAATAAATCGCTGAACTAAATGACGTTAAAAGCGGCATTTGTCTGCATTTGCAAAGAAATTGATTTTGGTATACCACAATAGAAGTGGCGGACTATATATTACCGAGGCTGGACTAAACTTTATCAAAATGGCGTTTATCGGTTTTTGCGTATGAACTCTTCAAATGTAAAATTTTCAATCAAGATGTCTTAGGCTTACCAAATAAGTTGTGACGGTTCAAACATCTTCCGCCACACATTCAGCTGTGTGCCCCGCTGGACATGCCCACGAGTGTTCCTCACCTGCTGCGGCCACTCAATCTGTGATCATCACACCTGATGCTGATGAGGATTTCTTAAGTCAACATGTCCTGCGTTCCAGTGCCAGAACGTAGCTACTTGTACCTGTATAGTAAGCCTTACACATCTCTAGCTTTCCTCGCCCATGTCCATGTTTCTCCTCCTCTGTGTCGTCATCGTGCAGCCTTGCGTCATTCCCTGGTTTTGAGCTGTGTGTCTTGTCTCCCCGGATTCCCTCTGTACTTCCTGCTGCCTCCCAGATCGCGACCTCTCGCCTGCCCCTGGACGACAACGCCTTGCTCCAGCCACTGACCGCTTGCCTGTCCCCGGACCTCCTAGCCTGGCTTGCCCTTTCTGGACTTCCGCATTCTTCTCAACACGCACCTTCAACACCTCCCGGTAACACTACTGCAATTTGAGCTCATACCTGTTAGGGGATGCCCAAGCAAGTCGATAAAATGGATGGTTTGGCTTAATTTTTTTTACGCCTGATGCCATTCCTGATGCAACCGTGGCCGGGAATTGAACCCATGCCCTCTTCCATGA